>NW_027096980.1:0-6725 GCF_019320115.1 Miscanthus floridulus
TTATCAAAAAAGGGGTTTATCTGGCCAAGCAAGTCTGAATGGGGATGTCCCACCTTGTTTGTGAAGAAGAAGAAAGAGGGCACGTTGAGAATGTGCGTAGATTATAGGCCACTTAACACTATAACCATCAAGAATAAGTATCCCTTGCCTCATATTGATGTTCTATTTGACCAGTTAGCCAAGGCTAAGGTGTTCTCAAAAATAGATTTGAGATCCGGTTATCATCATATCAAGATTAGACCACAAGATATACCGAAAACTGCATTTTCCACTAGATACGGGTTGTATGAGTATCTTGTCATGTCCTTTGGCTTGACAAATGCTCCTGCATACTTTATGTTTTTGATGAATATAGTTTTCATGCCAGAATTGGATAAGTTCGTGGTCGTGTTCATTGATGACATTCTGGTGTACTCCGAGAACGAGAAGGATCATGAAGAGCATCTGAGAATTGTCTTGACCAGACTTAGAGATCATAAGCTATATGCTAAGTTTAGCAAATGCGAATTCTGGTTGAAGAAAGTTCCTTTCCTTGGATACATTCTGTCATAAAATGGAGTTTCAGTCGATCCAAGTAAGGTGTAAGAGGTTATGGATTGGAAGGCACCGACCACCGTTCCTGAGATTAGAAGTTTCTTAGGACTAGCCGGTTACTACCGTCGTTTCATACCAGACTTCTCAAAGATTGCCAAGCCTATGACAAGTCTGCTACAGAAGGATCACAAGTTTGTGTGGACAGAGGAGTGTGAAACAGCTTTCCACACTTTGCGGAAACTGTTGACCACTGCTCCTGTTCTAGCACAACCGGACATTGAGAAACCATTTGATGTATTTTGCGACGCATCGAAAACTGGATTGGGCTGTGTCCTTATGCAAGAAGGGAGAGTCATTGCTTATGCCTCACGTCAATTGAGAAAGCACGAGGTCAACTATCCAACACATGATCTTGAACTTGCTGCAGTTGTGCATGCCCTAAAAATTTGGAGACATTATCTACTTGGTAATGTGTGCAATATTTTCACAGATCACAAGAGTCTTAAGTACATCTTTACCCAACCCGAGCTGAACATGAGACAGCGCGAATGGTTGGAATTGATCAAGGATTACAACTTGAATGTGCAATATCATCCTGGAAAAGCCAATGTAGTGGCAGATGCTTTGAGCAGAAAGTCACATTACTTGAATGTGCAGCTATTACTTGAAGATGGGTTCGATCTGATGCATCCTGCTGTGTTACATAGTATTCAGATTAGTTGCTCTTTGGAGAGTAAGATAATAGAAGGCCAGAAAACCGACAAGGGAATATTCCACATCAAAGAGAAAATAAAAGAAAAGCCGTCTCAGCACTTTAAAGTGGATGAACAAGGCGTGTTGTGGTTTGACGACCGTCTTGTGGTTCCCAAGGATCGAGAGCTTAGGAATAAACTCATGGATGAAGCTCACCTTTCTAAGCTATCTATCCATCCGGGAAGTAGTAAGATGTATCAAGAACTAAGACCTCGTTATTGGTGGACCAAAATGAAGAAAGAAGTTACAGCATATGTTGCCAGATGTGACACGTGTTGTAGAGTGAAAGCTATTCATATGAAACCTGCCGGTATGTTGCAACCCTTGTCAGTCCCTAGTTGGAAGTGGGATGATATAAGTATGGATATTATCTCGGGATTGCCCACTACTCAAAAGGGACATGATTCGATTTGGGTGATTGTGGACCGTCTTACCAAGACCGCTCATTTCTTGCCTGTCAAGACAGAATATCGACCACCTCAATATGCCGAGAAGTATATCGCAGAAATTGTGAGGTTGCATGGTATACCAAAGACTATAGTATCTGATAGAGGGCCCCAGTTCACGGCTCACTTTTGGGAACATTTACACAAGGGCTTAGGAACTAGTTTGATTCGTAGTACCGCTTATCATCCTCAGACAGATGGTCAGACTGAACGAGTGAATGCTGTTTTGGAGGATATGTTAAGAGCCTGTGTATTGTCTTCTAAGGGATCATGGGAGTCATGGTTACCATTAGCTGAGTTTGCTTACAATAATAGTTATCAAGAAAGCATCAAGATGGCTCCATTCGAAGCTTTGTATGGCAGAAAATGTAGAACACCATTAAATTGGGTCGAGCCAGGAGATAGAAGGTATTATGGCATTGACTTTGTAGAAGAAGCCGAGAAGAAAGTTTATATTATTCAGCAAAATATGAAGGCGGCCCAATCGCGTCAGAAAAGTTATGCAGACAGAAGAAGGAGACCCCTTGTGTTTGAAGTTGGTGACTATGTTTATCTGAAGGTCATGCCAATGAAGAAGAAAAGGTTTGGAGTCTGAAGAAAGCTTGCCGCTAGATTCGTAGGACCATACAAGATCTTGGAAAGAAGAGGTCTAGTAGCTTATAAGTTAGCGTTACCTGAGACTATGAGTACTGTCTTCCTAGTTTTCCATGTATCACATCTCAAGAAGTGTTTGCGTGTTCCGGAGGAAAGAATAGAACCTCGAGGCATCCAACTCAAATCAGATTTGGTGTATCATGAGCAACCGATCTGTGTGTTAGACACTAAAGAATGTGCTACTTGGAATAGTGTGGTGAAAACATACAAGATACAGTGGAATCATCATGATGAGGGAGATGAAACTTGGGAAATGGGAGAATATCTACAAAAAGCTTATGAAGATTTTTATAACAAATGGTTCGTAACCCAAATCTTGGGATGAGATTTTTATAAGAGGGGAGGGCTGTAACACCCCGGTGTTATGGCCAGCATTTAGGCACTGCAAATCATGCATATTATGCATCATCAAGCATCCTAATCATACATGCCTAATCATGTAAATAATAACTGAAATCCTGCTTCGAAACATATGAAACATGCTCGCGGAACATGAATGCTGCATACACTTGTTTGGAGTTGCTTTTGCCCAAATTATGCTTGCTAGGTTAGTAAAACATGTTTGGCTATGGTTCTAAATCATCTAGAATTATTTAGCGCAATTTTTGGAGCAAAGTTTGTATTGAAATTATTGCCAAATTCTGCTTTAAAAATAATTCTCCAAAATTAGGGTTTTGAGTTAAAATTGACTTTAATTTTATAATTCAAAATCTATCAAGAATTGGACTTTGGTCATAAAAGCAAAGTTGTAGAGGATTAAATTCTAAGCAACTTTTATTTTTGGGCCATTTTCAAAAGAAGTCATTTTCTTGCTCAAAAGGGTATTTGAAAACTGCTATTTGAAATTTCCTTGAAAATCAAAAATTGAAAAATGCTTTTCTCCTTTCACGGGCCGTCGCCTCCCTTCTTGGCCCACGGCCGAAGCCGGCCTGGTCTGCCGCAGCACTCGCCGCTCGCGCGCTCTGCATTCGGCCTAGCCCAGCGCCATGTCCGGCCTGCCCCAGCGCTGCGCCGCACCGTTCCCACGTGTCGCGTCCCGACCGCGCCAGGGCACGACCGCTGCGTGGTGACCATGCACCGGCGACGCGTCCTCTTTCCCTCCTCCACCCTTTTTAGTTGCCTGCTCGGGTTCGTCACCTCCTTGCGAACCCCGCGCGCTCACCCGCTTGCCCTGACCCGGCCGACAACGGCCGCCGGCCCGCTGGCAGAGCCCGCGCTGCCGTGGCGTCTCGACGCCGGCATGGCTCCTTCGCCTCGGCCAAGCTGGGCTAGGCTGGCTTGGGCCGAAGCCCCGAGCCAGGCCGCCGCCCTCCCCTTCGCTCGGTCTGCACAGGCCAAATGTGGCCGTGGGCCAGTTGCTTTCCACGGGCCGGCCCAGTAGTAATAGGAAAATTTCGTTTTCAGTTTTCTTTTATTATTTGGAAAGAGAAATGATTTGGAAAATGTTTGTATACTCAAATTTGCTCCAAATCTGTTGAAACAAATTTTGCTAGGTTCCTTGTCACCAGATCTACATGATAAAAATATTGCATGTCATTTTTGAGATACTTTTCTGTAGAGCTTTATTTAACCTTTGATATTGCTGATAACTTGAAAATTGTGTAGAAAAACCTATAGGCTTCAGAAAAATATGATTCTAAGTTTGTTAATCTTCTTATGTAATGTACTTCCTAGGAAAAATATGTGTCATGCATGTACTGTAGAAAAATTATGAGGTGTAGTTCAAGTGCCTTTAATGGCTAATTTTTGTTATTTTTGCTAGAGAGCAAAATTTGTATAAAACATGCATGTGATAATTTTTGTACAGTGATTATTTGCTGTGTAGAACATAGGAAAAATATTCCCTCTGTAGTTTGACACTTTTCACAGTACAAAGTATTTTCATGTTCATAATCATGCCATAGCTTGTTATTTTTGTGTAGGCTAATCCACTCATTCAAATACCATGAAAATCTGATGGTAGACTACTTAGGGTAGTACCGTGCTATGGTAATTTTCTAAGATTTTTCTAAGCAATAAAAATAGATGTTGCTATTCAAACCTATTATTAATTAGGGTTTAATCAAGTGTTGCTTTATGTGTGATTAAGAAATTAGTGAAGCTTTGGTGTATCTTTGAAGCATTTAATAAGATGTGTTGACTTAGCATATTAGTAGTAGAAGAGAATGCAGTAGATGACATGTGCTTGTAGTATATGTTCTTGGATGATGTTGACTACCTTGCATTCAAGCATATCCATTGTATTCATCTCATCCGATGCACCGATTGTATAAGCACTTATGCACATTGCATCATACAGGATCGCAAACCGAGAACCCAGTCGTCGTACCCGAGGAGCCCGAGGAGCAGCTCGAGGTGCAGCCACAGGAAGTGCCCGAAGCCAACAAGGAGGACGTTGAGGAACTTTTGGAGTGCCCCGATCACTGCCCGAGCTCCTTCGAGAGAGGCAAGCCTCGGAGCATTTTCTCCCCAGTTTGCAATTGTTAATTAACTACTTTACTTTAATTGATGCATTACGTTCAGGAGTTGTTTGCAACCGTTGCTGCATTATACCTTGTCTACCTTTGTTATACTATATCCTTGTTACCCTAGTATCCGCCGTCGAGTCAATGCTTAGCTGGCTTAGACCGGTAGAAGTCGAGTGATTTCCTATCACCTGCGAGCTATAGGTGGTTACCTGGATCTGCTTGGATGACTATGAAGTCATGGTATAACTAAGTGTTAAATGAAGTTGAGACCGGACAGAGACTTATAGAGTTTTTTGACTGTAGTGCTTTCCATCTGTGTCGATTAAGGACCGACCGTTGTTGGGCCTCAAGTCATATTGAACGCATGCCTTACATTTAGCTGGCTGAATAAAGTACCTTTCAACCGCGAAGCTAGGAGATTATTCGGGCCAAGTAGATTGCCCGCAGCGCACTGTGCCGGAGCAGGTGTGGTAGGACACGGGGGCGAGATGATAAGACCAAAGTGCAGTCGGTCGGCCCCCGGGTACATGTGGTTCCTGGCAAACTCGAGATTCCTGGATAGTTGACTCGGTGACCGATACCTCACTTTAGCGGGTGAGTGAGGTTTGTGTAAGGAATAAATCACCAGCTGGTTAGGAATCGATTCGAATCGCCATCGCTCCTGGATAGTGAGCACTTGACTTGAGTTACTTCATCGTAGTAATGTTAATAGAACACTTGGACAGTTATAATGAATATGACAAGATATAAGTTGATAATGATCATGGGTTGTCATTATTGGCTTAATCACATGTTTGCTCTAGTGCAGGTGCAAATCTAGTCGATAGGTTAATAATAATTAACTTGACAATAATGCTTTTAGAAAGGTTCTTGAAATGCTAAAAATGCTTCTTTTTGCAAATAAGTCAGCTACCCTACTATAAAGCCCTTCATAATCCTTGGTGTCACTTATTTTCGGTTATGTCGGGTAAGTCTAGCTGAGTACCTTCTCATACTCAGGGTTTTATTCCCACTTGTTGCAGATGGGCAGATGTATTACGGCTATTGTATCAACTACCTTTATCCTACGATGGGTGATGCTTAGGACCATGGGCATGGTCATTCCTTACGTCTTGTCTGATGCTTTTGTTGGAGATGATCATTAGCTGGCACTGTATTTGAACTCCGTGTGAGTGTGCGTGGTTTTGAACAAATGGCTTCCGCTACTTCTATTTGAACTCATTTTGTAATAACTATGTTTAAACTCTGATGTATCTGTGATGCAAACTTTTATGTAATATGTGATGGTGACCGCTAAACTTATTACGATCTTGGCTGGTATGTAAGTTGGTTTGAAATCCTTCGTGATTTCATGGACTACCGGGTTATACGGGCTTAAGTTTGCTAAATCGTCTGCTCTGGTGGATGATTTTCTTACTTAATTTCGTATAATTGGTCGGTTCTGTTACATCTTCCTTCGTGGTCATGAGGTTTTTTGTGACCGTCCATTTGGCTCATAGGTCTTGGACCTTCTGTCTCTTCCGTATGACTAAGCCGTGATCATGCTTTGGGATTTGCATTATGCGTCACCCTGGCCTCTCGCTTTGTTGATCTCTCCCGGAGAGGTCGTGGACCCCTAATGGTTTATGAGTCTCCGAAACAGGCCTTAGGTCAGAGACCTAGGATGCAGGGAGGAGTTAGTCATGGCTTGGCCCTGACTTCTTTCGGGGTCACAGGGACCCAACTCTATTTTTCCCTAGCATCCTTGTCGACCCCGAGAGGTCATGTTGCCTTGTTATAGGTGGGTTTGGTTTCGTCCCACGTGAAGAGAGGCATGTCCACCGCAACCATGTGATCGGAGCAGTGTGCCTCGTCAGGGTCTATGGGTAAT
>NW_027096980.1:13973-40000 GCF_019320115.1 Miscanthus floridulus
AACAGCTCACCGGAAATGCCGTCGCTCGCGCCCACCGAGGGTAGCATGGCATCTTCCACCCCTCCTTCCGAGCAAAAGGAAGCACGAGGGTCGTACAAAAAGCCGGGGGAACCCCTGACGGCCCTCTCACTCCAGGCGGAGGCTAAGGGGCTCTTTCCGCAGCATCGTCGAGGCCCTGCGATCCGAACTCGCACCCACGGGCCCGGCAAACACAATGAAAACGCCTCACTCGAAAGAGAAAAAACCCCTGAAGAAGTGAAGTCACTCCTCCAGGGCCTCGGGGGCTACACCCGGCGGGTGCGCTCGCGCGCACCCACCGAAACCTCGAATACAAAACACCATCCCGACAGGAACTATCAAGAGCCAATTCTCGTCAGAACCTCAGGGGGAGTGCCTCCACTCCCCCCAAGGCTCGGGGGCTACTGTCGGATACCGTGAGAAGGGGTACCCTAAGCAAGACCCAAAAAACGACTGCTTAGACTTCGTAAAGATCGAAACCAGCTAAACACCGCTGGCCTCGGCCGATTCTCCGACTCGCCCGAGGCCCCCTCACCACTGACCTCGAGCGACCCCCCACCAAAGGCCTCAGCCGGGCCACCGACCCTCCGTCTCGCGCGAGGCGGGCTCGGCAGCACTCCGCTGCCTCTTCCTTCTCCCGTCCCTCTGACAAAACGTCGTGTCGCACTAACTCAGCCAACTGCTGCCCCTGACATCGGCCGCATGCTCGGCACAGTATAGCGGAATGGCTGACGGGACAGGAGGCGGGACTGGGCAGGGGTTACCCGCCACTGTGCTAACCACTATGCACATGGTTGACGCCCATGCCTCACTAAGCTGCCGACTCCTGCTCCGAGGACAACGCAGCATGGGGAGCCACGTCTGGGCTACTGTGGCCTCGGAATCAGTACCCAGGACCAATAATTCCCTCCAAGGCCTCGGCAGTTCGCTTTAGGGGCTCGGCAGCTGAGGATCCATGTCCGCCGAAGCCCCCCGCGATGGCTCGGCCTCGGCACCTGCAGAGCCACAGCTCCCTACGACGTCATCACACGATGACCTGCACATCGCCCGGACTGGGCAGGGGTTACCCGCCACTGTACTAACCACCATGCACATGGTTGACGCCCATACCTCACTGTGCTGCCAACTCCTGCTCCGAGGACAACGCAGCGTGGGGAGCCACGTCTGGGCTACTGTGGCCTCAGAATCAGTACCCAGGGCCAATAACTCCCTCCAAGGCCTCGGCAGTTTGCTTCAGGGGCTCGGCAGCCTGAGGATCCATGTCCGCCGAGCCCCCCACGATGGCTCGGCCTCGGCATCTGCAGAGCCGCTGCTCCCTACGACGTCATCGCACGGTGACCAGCACATCGCCCGCCATGTCCTGCATCAAGCTGTACTGGAGCCCCACGACGCACAAGATCAAGTATGACCGGCGCGTCACTTCTGCACGACAAGGACGGGGCCACTCCATCGACCATACCACAACAGTGGCCGGCTACAGGGCTCGGATACGCCACCCCATTTACAGAAGCGCTATGTAGCAACATATGTACGGTCCCAGTTCTCCCTTAGAGTATAAAAGGGAGGGACCAGGGCCATTTCTAGGGAGGGCAAGAAGCAGAAAGACGAACACACCGATAGAACTACGCACTCCTACGCTGCTTGGGAACAACGCCTCAAGCAGCCCGCGCCACCCTCGCCGAGACCTGGGGCTAGCCCCCTCTCTCACCTAGCTTGTAACCCCCTACTACGAGCACTCCGGTGCAAGGAATACAAGATCGATCTCTCGGACTAGACGTAGGGCCTCGATTGCCTGAACCAGTATAAACCTTGTGTCTCTTTGCATCACCATCCGGGATTAGGGGCACGCAGCACAAATTCACTCGTTGGTTGAGGGACCCCTGGTTCCAAAGCAACGACAACCGCCGTCCCCACCGACTGCGTCCGATCCACGTCGCGTCGAACTGGTGGAGGCCAAGGTCTTTGTTCAGGTCGAAGGCCAAGCCATGAAGGGCAGCGGCCGGTGGGTCCTCGACACCGGTGCGACTAATCACATGACAGGTTCCCAGAGCACGTTCGCGGAGCTCGACCCTGCCATGTGCGGAACCATGCGGTTCGGTGATGGGTCGCTAGTGAACATCGAAGGGCGTGTGACTGTGCTCTTCGTGTGCAAGTCCGGCGAGCACCACATGCTCACCGGAGTCTACTACATCCCGCGTCTCACTGCCAACATCATCAGCATTGGGTAGCTGTTTAATCTAATGGCAAGAGACCGTGACGATGAGGCACGCTCTATGCATTGATCTGTGATGGAATGTGAACAAGAGTAAGTAAGTAAGTTAAGTTTAAGTTATAAGTGAGATCAAGGGAGAGAATGTTAGTTGGTCTCCATCAATTGGTCCAACGACCAATTGGGCCCTTGGATCTGCGCCCTGATCGGGAGCGTCCAACCCTAATATGGTCGGTGGGCCCCCGTCGCACAGCGCCATAAATAAGAGGTGGGGGCCGGGGCGCCGAGCACGAGGTTTGCCTGAGCCGCCTAGCACCCCCACCTACAGTCCTAGACCCTAACCGATTACAGAGGGAGTGTTGCCAGCGATGGAAAGCGCCGCCACCAGCCAACGCCGCCACTGCACCGTCGCCCTTCGACTCCGCACGGCCACCGGGTCTTCCCCAGGCACAGCGATGGCGAGCCCGTCTTCCTCGAAGGTGGCCGATGGTTTGCACCCCCTTTACCCCTCTCTCTCACTCTATCTATTAATCATGCACTGGAAGATGTTTTAGGACTCGCTGTTTACTCAAATACATGTACACACGCTAGATCTATGGCTAGTGATCCTTGTGTCTTCCAGAGTTTGTCTTCCAGTTCACGTGAGAGTGAGAGTGAGAGCTCGCCGGTGATTCATATCGCGGCAGTTTTCCAACATTGCCGGGGTCTGGGGGCGAGGTTGGGCTCAGTTGACGCAGCGGGAGTAGCGCGGGTTGGAGAGTTGCGTGCTCCTGGCAGCGAACCCAAGCCTATGCACGACCGCCGTTACGCCTGTTCTGGACATATGGCGTACTTTCTAGATTAGTGGCTGCACATGCAAAGGAATCAATGGCTGTAGATGTACCTCGAATTAGATCAAACGGTGAAGAAAATATAGATGACGTGGCCACATATGATGCCGGAGACGTAGCAAAATGTGATGCCGGAGAGCATGGTGCGAAATTCGTCAAGTAAAAGATTTCCTCCCAGCTCACACTAGGCTTTGCTGCTCGGTTGGGCCAGGGTCGGCTAGGATTGCGGCCTAACCCGAGTGGGTCACCACGGCCTAGATAGGAGGAACCCGAGTAAAGTATGGATGGACAAGGTTGTAACTGTAACCTGGCCCATCCCGTGGAATTCTCCTCACCCGGCCCAGGAACTCACCCTCGTGGAAGCAGCAAACCCGAGAGGTCCACAGGAAGCGACGCCGCTGCGAGTCTGCGACAGGAAGCACCAGGTGGACTGGTGGCGCAGGCGACGGAGAGAGAGCCGCCGGAGCGGAAGACAAGGGTCAGCAACGACGGCGACGTGCCAGCCGTCCCCTCGGGCGCCGACGATACTGCTAGGAAATGAGTTAAGTAAGAGTCATGCGCAATAGAGAAGGCATGACAACTTATTGAGATCTTTTTACTCCCTGTTTGCCTAAAAAGTGCCCCAAAGTGAAGAAAAGATTGTTCACGGTACGGTCTCACAGGACAAGATGCGACATATGAGCATGACATCGAGTTTAGGACAACATACGAAAAGAATTATCTCAACTTTTTATTTTATTTCCTCAAAATAGTTGTTGGGCCGGTGTTCTTTCTTTGTTCAGAGGAAGTTTCCATTAATCCAGTTTAACCTCAAGAAAAACAATTGTGGGCGTGAATAGAGGCTGCATGATCATCCACGATTGGATCAATCTTCAATACCGTCACACGCACAAGTGTGAAGAGTCCCAGATCAGGAGCCCCCATGCATCCTCCTGCACGGCTGCACCATGAGTTTCTTCTGAACAAAATTCAGGGCACCATCACAGTTTGCTCTGTTGTCGGACATGAGTAGTAGCCTCCTTGACAAGCGGCATTTTTATTGAGCTCCGCCGCTGTTTGTCAATCACCAGTTCACTTCACCGTGCAATGTCCGCATCAAAATAAACTAACCAACACCGACTATGCGATCAACAACCATACGCATCAAGTGAAGCGACGCACACTTGTACTCTCAGCTCAGCTTGTCGTCACGTTTTTTTTTTCCCAATCTCTTGGCTTCTCGGCGATATATACCTGTACATACACTGCACACCACAGTTCATTGGATGCCCAAATCCTGGTACATCGCGTGTCGTAGCAGATAGATGCAGCTGATCGCTTTGCTCCTGCTGTTGCCACTCGTCGTGGTGGCCGCCTACCTGACCGCGGCAGCCGCCTCCCGTCGCCGGCGCTCGCGGTGCTACCTCCTGGACTACGTCTGCTACAAGCCGCCGGACGACCGCAAGGTGTCCACGGAGATGCTCAGCGCCGCGAATGACCGCAACGAGCGGCTCAGCGTGCCCCTCCGCCGCTTCCTCCTCCGCGTCGTCCTCCGCTCGGGCCTCGGCGAGCACACCTACGCCCCGCACACCGTCATCGCCGGCCGCGAGCACAGCCCCACCCACCAGGACTGCCTCGACGAGATGGACGCCTTCTTCCACGCCACCGTGGCGGAGCTGTTCGCCAGGGCCAGGCAGACGAGCCTCGGCCTCGGCCCCCGTGACATCGACGTGCTGGTCGTCAACGTCAGCACGTTCCACCTGGCGCCGTCGCTCGCGTCCCGGATCGTGCATGCGCACGGCATGCGCGACGACGTCGCGGCCTACAACCTCTCCGGGATGGGATGCGCCGCCGTGCTCGTCGCCGTGGACCTCGCCCGGAGCACCATGCACGCGCGGTCCAGGTCCCGGTCCCAGTCCCCGCGGCGCCCGACGCTAGCGCTCGTCGTCTCCGCGGAGTGCATCACGCCCAACTGCTACGCGGGCGTCGACAGGTCCATGATGCTGGGCCACTGCCTCTTCCGCTGCGGCGGCTCGGCCGTGCTGCTCACCACCGACCCGGCGCTCCGCGGGCGCGCCAAGATGGAGCTCCGCGTCGTGGAGCGCACCACCGTCGCCGCCGACGACGACGCGCACTCGGCCATCGTGCAGCGCGAGGACGGCGACGGCCTCGTCGGCATCAGCCTCAGCAAGTCGCTCCCCAAGGTCGCTGTCCGAGCCTTCGCCGCCAACATGACGCGCCTCGCACCGCGCATCCTCCCCGTCAGGGAGCTCGCCCGGTTCGCGGCCGTCGTGGCGTGCCGAAAGCTGCTGCGCCGCATCAGTAGCAGCGGCTCCGCCGGCTCCGCGACCAGTAATAGTAAGGTCAACTTCAAGGCTGGCGCCGACCACTTCTGCCTTCACCCCGGCGGCGTCGCGGTGATCGACGCGGTGAAGCGGGACATGGGGCTGGAAGAGCGCGACGTGGAGCCGTCGAGGATGACGCTGCACAGGTGGGGGAACACGTCCACGAGCAGCGTCTGGTACGTGCTGTCGTACATGGAGGCCAAGGGGCGGCTCAAGGTCGGGGACAGGGTGCTCATGGTCACCTTCGGGTCGGGGTTCAAGTGCAACAGCTGCGTCTGGGAGGTCACCGGCGACATGGCCGACAAGGGCGCCTGGGCCGACTGCATCGACAGCTACCCGCCGGAGAGCCTGGCCAACCCGTTCCTGGGCAACTACGCCTGGATGAACGGAGGAGACCAGGCCGACGATGCCCCGTCGGTCGGTTCACATGCCAGCTGAGCGCTTCGCGGGCCGAGCATATCAAGTTATCAACCATCTACGTGGCTAGAAATTTGGAATTCAAGCGCCTCGTTTCCGACACAGACCGACACTCAATTCGTGTGGTATTCAAAACAAACCATGCACAACCCGGTTATCAATGGTGCACTATCTGATTGATCTTGCCACGAAGGTTAAATAATGTCTGCAAACAAGAATAATAACAAACACGATTCCGCAAAAAAGAAACAATAAAGAACACATTATTCGATACATAGCTGGACTGTCACAAATCGATACAGAGCAAAATTATTCGATAACAGTTTAATCTAAGGTAAATCTAAACCCTAACATAGATGATAGCTTATAGCTACTAAATATAAAGGGTTAGAGGTGGCCAAAGACCTCCTGGACACATCTGTATGACTCTGACACAATACACGGCCTAATGACCTACTCCCTCTGTTCCATTATATGCGCCGTTTTAGCTTTCTACCAGGTATAATAAAAAATTCCTAAACCTAGATATAGGGTGTGTCCAGATGCATGGAACATGCTATGAATCTAGACATCCAAATGCAACAACACATATAATGGGACATAGGGAGTATAGGACGGTAATGCAACACTTGAGTGGACATTCAATTTTAACATAAATATTAGGTCGTTTTTTTTTATTTTTTGTTGAGGAATTTTTTGATTTTTTGGATAGAAGAATTATTTTATTGATTATCTTTTTTTGTCCTTGTCTTTAAAATTTGTGAGGTGCTATTATAAACCCACTTAGTCTGTAGTAGCTCTTTCATAATCATGTAGTTAACTTTTGTTGTTATATCTGAGCTCAACCAAAACCCAATGAGGATTTGTTTTCAGAGGGCTGGCTGGAAGAGAAATATTCGAGAGATGGAAAATCGGCGATTCGAGAAATCCGAGAGCGTCCAACGATCTGTTCGCCAAGCAACAACCAAAGCACCTCCGGCCGAGGCAGAACCCAGAAGACGACGGGAGGGGAACCTATAGCCGTGACGAGGCAGTTCTCCGGCGACGGCATTTGAGGTCGCCGCGGAACGGAGCTGCGGAAGCCGCCTCAGCCCTCAGCCCTCCTCAGGGAAAAGCGACCGAGTCGAGCACGGAAAGGCCCGGCAGGACCTGCGTGGACATCTTCTGGGTCCAACACCGGCCTGCCTGGAAGCGGCGGCAGCTCCCGTAGGCCCAGCTGGGCTCAGAGGAAGCGAGCGCCAAGCCCAGCAACGTTCCATATCGTCGTCGCGCATGGGGCCGGGTATGCGTGGAGTGGAGGTGGATACATGTATTCAATGATTCATGATCAACGTTCTACACAAAGAGTGGGCTGGGTGTGAAAACGATGTTTGTGTGCGCTAGGAAATGAGCGTTGATTTACAACATCGTACGACCTTCCTTTCTCCTTACTAGGTACTACCAATCAACCATAACTGTAATATACTCCTTCCGTTTCAAATTATAAGACATTCAAAGAGTCTTGGAGAGTCAAAGAATTTTAAGTTTGACCAAAATTATAAAGATTTATGACATCAAATAAGTATGCTATAAAAATACAATTAATAAGGAATCTAATGATACTTAGTTGACATCCTAAATGTTATTATTTTATTATTTAAATTTGATCAAACTTGAGATACTTTGACTCTCTGAGATTATTAAAATGACTTATAATTTAAAATGTAGAGGGTAGGAAATAATACATCCATAGTTGGTTCTTACTCGCGGCTGAGACGACACAAAACGTACTATACATAGCACACCACCGCAACACACACACTATGGGAACAACCCAATCAGAATTTCACATATCCATACGTGAATGACACTCCGTCGGTCCGGCAACATAAAACGTATTTTCGAACAAGAAAAAAGAAATCCTCTAATGTAGATTTAGACCGTTGGTTCTTCGTTAATTATATGGTCCAGTCAACTGCGTCAATCAACGTCATCTTAAAACTTGTACATGATTTCATCAGTGTGAATCAATTGAGCCGCAACCATTTGTACATCGGATATGTACATGATTTGATTAGTTTTTTGTTTGTCAAAGTTTGTAAAGCTAACTTTTCCAAAGCAAAACATACTTAGCATTGATGGTTGGAGACGGTACATCACGAGGAAAAATACGATTTAAAGCATGTGCAGAATTTGCTACTGATATATTCCACGGTGAATCTTGTAATGGCAATTCTTCTATATTGTAAAGAATACTTCCTCAATTCTAAATTATAAGACGTTTTGGTTTTCTAGATTTATAGCTTATGTTATGTACTTAGATATACAATATGTCTAAATATATAATAAAAGCAATATATTCAGAAAATCAAAACGTCTTGTAATTTAGAACGGAGGGAATAGTATTTCTTTCTTGGTATATATAGAATCGTTCGATGTTATATTATTTCTTTTCTTGATGTAGGATTGATCAAATCTGAGATGTGCATGTAAAAGGAGTTAATCTGATGATACTATATTTGACCCTCGCTCTCCTGAATTTTCAAAGTGATACTACACATAAATCAGCTACTACTATAGACCACTAATAGATCTCCGATTTGATAGGCCACCTAATCGCAATGATTTGCAGCTGGATGCACGTATTATCTGACATATTATGTTGGTGGCTGTTTCCAGTTTGTGGACAGACAGGCCTTTTAATGGAAGGGAGAAGAACGACCAGATCGAATAGTCTGCGTCATCCAAATAATAAACTGATTTATATCAAAACTGGTTTAGCAAAGGCACAGCCGGATCCGTGGCGCAATGGTAGCGCGTCTGACTCCAGATCAGAAGGTTGCGTGTTCGATTCACGTCGGGTTCAATGCCCCGAACGTTTTTTTCCTTCCCATTTTCGTAGAAGTACTACTTTTTGGCCCATTTTCTTGTGGTTTTCTCAAAAGAGGGTTTGGCAAAGACCTGCATATCTCGTGACGTTCTCAGCTTGAGCTTCGATCGCCGTCAGTGCAGGTGAACAAGAAGCAACAGCAGGGCAGGTCGTGCTCCCTGGCTTTTGTGCACGCGATCCCCAGTCCGCCGGCCGGGACCATTCCATGTGGCTTTATCAGGCAGGACGATCTCCTCTGTCTTTGTCCCGCTGCACACCAACTGCCCTCTTTTAATTTAAGGGCGGCACCGTCGACCGGCGCTGGACGGCGGCGACGCGAAGCAGCAATTAACCTGCCGGCCGAGGCGATGTGCTCGCCGTCGGTCTCCCTCTCCCCCGTCTCCGCGCACATGCGCACCCTTATCGCGCGCTAGCTGCAAGCAAGCCCTTAGCTCCTGCAAGTTGCCGGCCACAGCTCCAGTCGCCTTCAATGGCTCTGGGCTCCATTCGTGCAAGGAAAATGCAAATGCCTCGTGGGGCGCAGCCGGGCCGACACCTGTTGTCAGTCCCGGTCGCGGTGGACTAGCCAAGCGTCTACAGTATTCATTCATCGCCTCCCACTTGCGAAGCTGCTGCATGCAGCCTGCAGCTGCGATGCGTTCTCTTCAACTTCAATTATTGCAACTGGTTCCCAAACATGAAGAGGTTGGTCACAGGTCTACATGAATAATGAATGGTTCCCAAACTTTGAAGAGGGTAGTTTATTGTGCTTGTGAGTTGTGCCTGCTACTACAGCAAACTGAAGGAAACCACTGTGCATAACGCGCTGGGCATCAGCTAGGATACTGCCTGCATCGTACGATCGGATCCCATCGTCCACCATCCATCCGCCTCTGATCCAATTAATGGGCAAATAAAAACCATATATATGAAGTCACTGTCACTTGAAATTCGCTATAAAAGTGAGAATATCTTCTTCCTCAAAAGTTTTCAGGGGTAAAATTACACTTCATTTTTGCAAACATTTCTGTATGGACAGGGACAGTGTCATTTAACAAGCAGACGAGATAAGATCATAAATAATATAAAAAAAATACATGGTGATCTGATCCTCTGTTGTAAAAAAAACTATATTTTTTTCTTTGTGGTAAGAAAATAATAATAAAAAGAATATATGGTGCTACTGGCTCAGGCTACTACACATATGTTGATACGTTGGGGGTAAATAAATACACTTACGGCCTTGTTTGGATGCACATATGTGTTGAAGTGAATTGGAGTTAAAGTGAACTAAATTCAATTCCATTCCACTGATTGAGGTGGCTAACACGCATGCATCACCTGAACGAACAACCTGCTTTTTACTGCTTCCGTGGTCGTCATGCAGTAGGATGCAGGCTGGCATACATGAGCCCAAATGGTGCTCGATCGTGACTGTACCGTGTACAGTTAGAGCATCAAGGTGTCGCCGTCGACGTCGTTGATCCAACCGAACTTGTCCATGTACGGGTTGGCCAGGCTCTCCGGCGGGTAGGCGTCAATGCAGTCGGCCCAGGCTCCCCTGTCGGCCATGTCGCCGGTCACCTCCCACACGCAGCTGTTGCACTTGAACCCGGACCCGAAGGTGACCATGAGCACCCTGTCCCCGACCTTGAGCCGCCCCTTGGCCTCCATGTACGACAGCACGTACCAGACGCTGCTCGTGGACGTGTTCCCCCACCTGTGCAGAGTCATCCTCGACGGCTCCACGTCGCGCTCTTCCAGCCCCATGTCCCGCTTCACCGCGTCGATCACCGCGACGCCGCCGGGGTGGAGGCAGAAGTGGTCCACCCCGGCCTTGAAGTTGATCTTTGGCGCCGCGTCGCCGCCGCCCTTGTGCTGCTTGCCGGAGCCCTGCATGTGCGGGAACTGGAAGAAGAGCCTCCGGGCGAGGTGGCGCGCGGTGAACCGCGCGAGCTCGGCGACGGGGAGCACGCGCGGCGCGAGGCGGCGCAGGTTCACGGCGAAGGCGCGCACGGCGGCCTTGGGGAGCGCCTTGCTGAGGCTGATCCCGACGCGGCCCTCGGCGTCCTCGCGCTGCAGCGCACACGCGTGCGCGTCGTCGCTGGCGCCGATGTTGGCGCGCACCAGGCAGCTGAGCTCCATCTTGGCGCGCCCGCGGTGCGCCGGGTCGTTGGTGACCAGCACCGCGGAGCCGCCGCAGCGGAACAGGCAGTTGGCAAGCATCATGGACTTGTCGGTGCCGGAGTACCAGTTAGGCGCGATGGACTCGGACGACACCACGAGCGCCAGCGCGCGGGGCCGCGTCCGCAGCGCGTTCCGGGCCAGGTCCAGCGCGATGAGCCCCGCGCTGCACCCCATCCCCGTGAGGTTGTACGCCGCCACGTCCTCGCGCAGGCCGTAGCGGTGCACGATCCGGGACGACAGCGACGGGCACGGGGAGAGCATGGAGACGTTGAAGACCAGCACGTCCACGTCGCGGGGCGCGAACCTCGTCCGGGCGAAGAGCTCCCCGATGACCTCGTCGAAGAAGGCGTCCATCTCCTCCAGCGAGTCCCGCAGGGTGGGCGAGTCCTCGCGGCCCGCTAGGATGTTGCGCGGGGCGTAGGTCTCCTCGCCGATGCCGGAGCGGACGATGACGCGGAGGAGGAAGCGGTAGTCGGTCAGACCCAGCCGCGCGTTGCGCTGGATCACGTCGCCGGCCGTCTCCGTCGACAGCTTGCGGTCGTCGCGGGGCTTGTGGCAGACGTAGTCCAGGAGGTAGCACCGCGGCTGCCGGCGGCGTGCGGCGGCCGTCCAGGCCAGGTACGCCATGGCGTGCGCAAGGAGGAGCCACGTGAGAAGAGGAAGCAGCTCCATCGATCAGTGGATCTTGGTGCTTGAGGTACTACTAGGCACGTTGGTCTGGCACCATAAGCAGAGAAGTTGAGTGTGTGATTACTTGCATGCTTATGCTAGAGCAGGGGCAGGGGTGTGTTTATATAGGCGCCGCGCGCGGGCGCCTGTCGAGCCCAGCTCGGCCAGAGGAGCTGGGCCAAGGGGCCTGGCTCGGACGAATTGGGGCTTTGCTGGGTATTCTATAATTTTTCTTTTTATCGATAATTTCGTACTAGAAAATACTCCTAACTTTGAGCTGCCACCGGCTTCCTGCACTGTTCAGATAGAGCCGCGCTCATGCATTGTGATTCAGTTAAGAGTTAGATCTAATTAAAGGAGAGCCTCTAGTCGCAAATTAAGTAACTTTGACCACATCTTTTTTTATTTTGAAATCTGCTGTATTATCTCATATACCCGATATTAGACACCTCTCCGATGTCTGTTTTGTTTTATCATATATATTTATAAAATATACAGCAGAACGAGGTCTTGTTTGGGAGGGCTCCTCCTCAAGGGCTTCTTCGGAGGAGTCATTTAGGAGTTTGTGGCTCCTCCAAAACACCTCTGGTTTATCTTTTTTCACTAAAAATAGCTCTAAACGGCTCCTTGTATTAAACCATTTGATAGTGCTCCTCCAGAGGAGCTAGAACTGGAGCCGGAGCCGGAGATAAGAGCCCTGTCAGGCGGGGCCTAAATTTATTATTATGGAACTACTCTTGCGTACGTATCACATTGCTTGTTCATAGGCTTTTTCCCAAAGACAATTGGTTTAAGTAGGAACTTGTCGGAGCATCTCTAGCAACTTGATAAAACCACTCTCTAAAACTGATTTTGGCGCAGAGGTCAAAAACCAAATTCCAACAACTCGCTGTCAATTGGTGCCCTTTTTTCGAGCGGCGTAAAACGCCACTATGATACCTCAAAGTTTGCTCCGGCCCTCGTTGTTACCAGGGGGGCCGATTAGCGCCACCGACCGGGTAGGAATTCATCTCTTGCGTGAGCTACTGATTTTGGTATGTGATGCTGACACCAACCTCAGTGTCTCGCTAAGGCATGCCGGTCTCCTTCCTTCTCACTATTTTGCCACCTCCAGCCCGGTGTGGCTGCTGTTTGGCGAAAATTTCTTCAGCTGTTGTCTCCAAAATACGACATGCCTAGAAACGTAATGTTTCCCTTCTGATACCTCTTACCTTTTGGCTAGCTTAAAAACAATGTTTTCTGAGAATATATTTTTTTGCCAGTTGTTACAAAAGCTCTTACAGAGATGATTCGTGGCAACAGGTCCCTCTGCACAGGCTTTGGGAAAAAAGGATGTCTTAAAAGTTCGTTTCGCTGATAAGCCAGGCTGAAGAGTACTATTGGCTGATTTGTTATGAGAGAAAAATACTGTACCATGTCTGATAAGTTCAAAAGTACTGTTTGTAGCACTGAATTCATCGGAACATACAAAATAGCTTATAATCCAAGTTTGAAACAGTTAAAGTTAAGATAACCCTAAGACTTCACTTCACTTATTATGCTTGTGGAGGGAGTCGTAGAAAGTGAATTAGCATGCGGTGCGCAGAGAGGAAGTTCTATATATGTCATTAGTGCAAATTAATCTTAAAATTAGAAACAAAATGTCTTTCTCAGCAATATAATACGCCCAAATAATCTCCTCGGTCGTGGTGATTTTGAAACTGGAGCAGTTTTTTTAGAGCAATAATTCTTACGAAGGAGACATCGAGCCTACCCAAGTGAGATGCTTCATTGACACCTATAGCAGCAGTCCAGCCGCAACTGCTCCGTGGTAATAACGCGCACACAAAAAAAAAAGATTGGTAGAGCAAAAAGAAAAAAGAGCATGCTCATTACTAGTGCATCACTTCAACGTCGCACAAAAAATGACCATCACCCGCTGTTTCCTCATGGAAACAACCAGCTGGTGGCTCTCCGCCTCTCCCCGCCCCCGACGATGATTGTACATGACAGCGATGAGCCTGACGAGGAAGACGGCTATAACCATGATTGATGAGGATTAAGGAGGAAATTAAAACTGAGGGCTACGGCATCGACGTAGAGGAGGGGGGACTTGTTACAAACAGACATTCGGATGAAGAGGAACCGCAGATGCAGAGGATAGGAGCGAGATGAACCCCATCGTGTCGGGGAGACATAGAAGGAAGGGCATGATGAGGATGTCAACGATCACGACAACCATGAGAGCAGTAATTAAGCACCTATGACCCTCATGAAGACTTGATCGATGAGGGCAGAGATATAGCCCACGTCAGTTCCAGCTGCCCAAATAAATTACATTTTTTATATATAGTATTTTAGGAGGAAATTAAAGGGTCAACTAGCACAATTAAAACTAAATCACCGTGCAGGGAAGGTTCTGCCGATTTTTTTTAAATAACATTTTTTTTGTTCCATTTTTATAGAGAAGAGCCCGTCGGAGCCGAGTCAGAGTTCCTGTCGCCATGCCGGTCTGCCTGCACCGCGTCGCCTCGCCACTGCACCGACCCGCCACGGCCCCGCTGCCACCCTAGGTATAACCCCTCTTTCTATATCATGGTCGTAGATCGCGTAACACGCGGATGCGTAGATGGGTTAGTTTACACGGTCTGCTCTGGTCCGAGACAGAGTTTCGGCATCACCTCCCTGTTGTTCTCCGGATACGCACTCTTCTTTGGCAGGACGTGTATCTAGAGAACAGCGGTGAGGTGCTGCCGAAATTCTATCTCGGATAGGAGTAGAGCATGGAAACTAACCTCATCTACGCATCCGCGGGTGGGATTAGGATCTATCCTCACTTATTAGACAGTAGGAACACCATGTAGATGCAATTGATGGTTACATTACTCGCTGATACATATGTTAGAGGATGGATGACCGTCAGTGGATGCACACGGGCTGAAGAAGTCAGAGTGATTACACCACGGAATGGATGAACAAGACCGATGCTTTCTTGAACGGTGCATTTGGCAAGGCTGCTAAAGGACATTGCCTAGTTTTGTGTCCCTGCAGCAAATGTGGAAACAGGAGAAGGATAAACAAGGTGGAAATAGGTAAACATCTTGTGAAGAATGGATTTACGTCGGACTCACCCGGTGGGTCCACCATGGTGAAGCCCATCGTATGAGAGAGGAGGTGGTGAGATCACGGGTGGAGGCTTTTGATGCTGATGCCGGGGTAGCAGACATGTTAGATGACTTTCACAAAGGACAGTTCGATGAGGGATATAAGAAGGAGGAGATGGAGGCAGCCGCACAGGCGTTCTACGACATAATGGACTCGGCACAGAAACCCCTTCACGATCGGTCAACGGTGTCTCAACTGGATGCCATTGGACGCTTAATGGGGTTGAAGTCCGAGTTAAACTTGAGTCGAGAAGGCTTCGATAAGATGTTGGCCGTGATTGCCACCCTGCTTTCGGAGGCCCACATTCTGCCAAAGAGCATGTACGAGTCACAGAAACTCCTTCGTGCACTTAAGATGCCGTATGAGCAGATACATGCTTGTCCAAAGGGGTGCGTCCTATTTAGGAAAGAACACGAGCATGCAAAGTTCTGTCCAAAGTGTAAATCCTCTAGGTACCTGGAGGTAGACTCTGATGATGGCCAGAAGAGGCAACTTACGATCTCCGTAAAAATCCTATGGTACCTTCCGTTCCTACCGAGGATCCAACGGCTATACATGACCAAGGAATCCACGAAACAGATGATATGGCACAAAAATGACAAACGGTACAATCCTGACAAGATGGTACATCCATCCGATGGTGAAGCTTGGATCCGCTTTAATGACAAACATCGTGACAAAGCAGATGAGGCTCGTAATGTACGTGTCGCGCTGGCAACAGATGGGTTCAATCCTTATGGAATGATGGCTGCCCCCATACACATGTTGGCCTATCTTTGTTATCCCCCTTAATCTCCCCCGGTGTCTCCTTTCAACGACATAACATATTCTTGTCGTTGATAATTCCTAGACACCCAGGGAGTAATATGGGTGTGTTCATGGAGCCCGTGTTTGATGAATTGGTTCGTGCTTGGGACAAAGGGGTATGGACATACGATCGAGCTACAAAGACAACCTTTAAAATGCACGTTTGGTACCACTACTCCCTGCATGACTTCCTGGCGTATGGGATATTTTGCGCCTGGTGTGTTCACGGGAAGTTCCCATGCCCAATATGCAAGGAAGGTGTGAGGTTCATTTAGTTGCAGAAGGGTGGCAAGTATTCGTCGTTCGACAAACATCGTCAATTCCTACCTCTTGACCATCTATTCAGACAAGACATCAAGAACTTTACGAAAGGTGTCAAAGTGACAAACCCTGCACCACGGATGATGACTGGTGCTGAGGTTCATGCTCAGATAGATGCTCTCATGCCCAATGAAGAAGGTGGTTTTGTGGGATATGATGAGCAACATATGTGGACTCATATCTTGGGCATGATGAGGCTCCCCTATTTCGATGACCTTCTTCTGCCACATAACATTGATGTAATGTACACTGAAAAGAATGTCGCTGAGGCACTTTGGGCAACACTCATGGACACTGAAAAGTCTAAGGACAACCCTAAGGCTAGAGTGGACCTAGCAACGTTGTGCGATAGACCAAATCTAGAGATGCAGCCTCCTAGTCATGGTAAGACATGGAGAAGGCCTAAGACCGATTTCGTCTTGAAAAAGGACCAAAGGAAGGAAGTACTTGAATGGATCAAGACGCTAATGTTCCATGATGGGTATGCAGCGAATCTAAAGAGAGGAGTGAACTTAGGCACTCTGTGAGTCAACAGGATGAAGAGTCATGACTACCACATATGGATTGAGCGGCTTCTTCCGGCGATGGTTCGAGGCTATGTCCTAGAGCATGTCTGGCAAGTGCTGGCAGAGTTGAGCTACTTATTCCGCCAGCTTTGTGCCAAGGAGCTCTCTCGGACCGTCATTGATGACTTGGAAAAAGCGGCATCCGTGTTGCTCTGTAAGTTGGAGAAGATCTTTCCACCCGACTGCTTCTTGTCGATGCAGCATTTGATTGTGCACCTCTCATATGAGGCACGGATGGGGGGCCCGTGCAGAACCGTTGGTGCTATCCAATCGAGAGATGTCTGAAGACTCTTCGCAAAAAATGTAGAAATAAAGCCAAAATTGAGGCTTCCATTGCAGAGGCATACATTCTAGAGGAGGTGTCAAACTTCACAGAGAAATACTACACTGAGAACCTTCCTAGAGTTTATAATCTACCCCCTCGTTACAATGCTGGCGAAAATGAATTGAATCTCAGCCTTTTCCAAGGGCAACTCGGAAGCGCAAGTGTATCGACCACTAAGCAATTGAAAAATGAAGAGTGGCGCAGTATCATGCTATATGTGTAGACCAACCTTGTCGAGGTGCAACCGTTCATTGGGTAAGTTCTGAACGAACTTGTTTTATTTCGCCGTATGTCCTTGTTTCTTCATCCAACCCCCTTGTTTCTCGTTGGTACATAGCATTTCTTCGTCAATCCTGGCATGGATCAAGGCAACCTACCCCGCAAGAAAATGATACCCTTCTTTCATAGGGTGCAGGACCAGAGAGCCTCGATTTCATTTGTTGGTTCAAACAGAAAGCCCAAACTGATGCGCCTATAAGTGATGAGCTGAGATAGGTTGCAAATGGTTGTGCCGTTAGGGTCAAGTCATTTACCGGTTATGACGTGAATGGCTATCGTTTTCACACAGCAAGCTACGAGCAGAGTCGGCCCAATCAAAAAACCACAAATAGTGGAGTTGTTACGCCCGGCACTGATGGACTCGACTATTATGGAAGAATTAAAGAAATCTACGAACTATCATTCTATGGTTCCAAACCTCTTACTCCTATCATATTCCAATGCCACTGGTTTCATCCTGGAGTAACGAGACGGACCCCTAAGCTTGGGCTAGTTGAGATTCGATAGGATTTCGTCTATCTAGGAAAAGATGTCTACATTGTGGCTCAACAGGCCGTCCAGGTTTATTATACGTCATACGCGTGCAAAGACGCCGAGCATCTTAAGGGTTGGTCTATTGTGCACAAGGTATCACCACATGGTAAACTACCTGTCCCAAACGATGAAGATTACAACTTCAACCCAAACACATATGATGGAGAGTTATATCAAGAAGAGGGGCTACAAGGGAGGTTTGACATAGACTTAACCGAAGAGATAGGAATGGAAGTAGACAATGAAAGGGATGATGACGAGGACGCTGGAGACGAGGTGCGAAATCTGAAGAACATACAAATGCTTGAGCGATTACGTTTAGGCAATGACAATGAAGACAACATTCCTCCTTCGGATAGTGTTGATGAGTTGGACAATGTTGATAGTGATGATGAGACCTATGATCTAGCTAATCTCAATCATGAAGATTATTTCTAATACATGTAATACTATGTTTTTTGTAATTATGTTTTGTTCATTTTTGCATATATTTCTAATACATGTATTACTATATTTTTTGTAATTATGTTTTGTTCATTTTTTCACCTATTTCTAATTATGTCTTGTTTTTCTTTTTTATTGCAGGTGATTGAACAAAGATGGCGGGCGACCATCATAGGTCCGTGAACTTGATTTACCAAAGACCACGCCGGCTGCAGGAGGAGGCGGAGGGGGCAACGGAGGGATCGGATGGAGGAGGAGGAGGAGGACCGCCAGACGTAGGAGGGGGCCATCTCCTCCCACGTCACGTGAGGAGCTGGAGGAGGAGATGGCGCCCGTGGACGAGTCGGACGAGGAGTTGGTTCGGCAGACGGACAAGGAGGAGGAGGGGGAGGAGGCAGGCACGGGTTCTGCTTCCTCCAACTCCTCTTCGAGTATCTACTTGCGAGGTCCCGCGAGCCTTCCACAGGTTCCGCTTCCTCACCAACGCCCAGTGATTCGCCCCGAAGGGCAAAAGTAAGTAACTTTATATGTCATCACCACTACTTCATATGATATGATGAAAAAACTAATAATTTTTCTTAATCACTTGTGCAGGAACTAGGTGGTTGTGTCGGGTGGTAGCGCATGGCTAGTTAACGTCATCCTGGGTCTTCTGTGTAGGCAACACTTTCCCGGCATTGTCACGTACACATCGAAGACGGAGCTGGCCTACTTATTTGACCACTACGCCATCGCCCTCGATGCGGAGTACCCCAACAAGGTAGCGTGGGTGAAGGCAGAGTTTTGGGTAAGTCTCACTCGCACAACATTGCTCAATACGTCGCATTTATTGGACTTTTCTTTAAATAATGAATGGATACATCACTTTTGTATGCAGACTTATTACAAATGCAAGGAGGGATTTGAGGCTAGGGCAGAGTAGGTGACTACCAAAGCCTGTAAAAAACTCATCACCGACATGCATACGAGGTGTGCATCCAGGCCATCGTAACCTACTACGGGTCGAAGCTTGGAGAGAGGAAAACCAAGAAAGACGCAAGAGAGATGCAGCTGACCCGAGAGCAGTACCTTGTGGTAAATGAAGAACATCAATATTGATTCGTTTTGAGATTAAGTTGGTTGAATTTGATCTTATATGTCCAATACTTGATGACGTGTAGATGATTCCCTGGTGGTGCCAAGCGTATCCCGAGTGCTGGGCGATGATGGTGGAGAGGTGGTTCACGAAGGAGTACCTCAAGATGCACAGGGATGCCCGGGACCGTCATTTGCAGATGCAAGATCCAGCACACCATCAAGGTAGCCACAGCCTCGCCGGATACAAACAAGCATGGGTACGCGAATTCATTTATCTATTGTGATGCTCAGTTCTGCCTGATTTCTAATCATCGCGCTATCTTTCTCACAGTCGGCGTCACATAGTGGCCAAGCTTGCTTGGACTTCTAGGCATGGTGTATGGCCCATAAGGGCAAGGCGACGTCCGACGTCTCCTTCAACCTGGAGGACCCGCCCGAGGCATACACGAACACGAGCGTCCACTCCCGCATCATTGAGTACACTGAGGTGGCGAGGTCGCTCCATGGGTCAGACCACGATCCAAGCACCCAGGACTTCGATGGAGAGGTCGTCATGAGGGCGGGGCAAGGCAAGAAGCATGGGTGGTTCTGGCTTGGCGACGGTGTCATCGACACGGGCTCTACTCCCTCTCTCTCCTAGATCCGAGCATGGAGCACGAGCGAGAGCCCGACCATTCGCACACGGCCGACCGTTGCACAGCACCAGGTCGACGCACACGAGGTTATTCCTATTTTACTCGTCATACATTGATCTTTACACACCTTAATTAGCTTTGCATTACTGAAACATTGGAGTGAAATATTGCAGGCCCGGCTGGAACAAGAAATGAGGCAACGTCAGGAGCTAAAGGCGGGGCAGCAGAGGATGGCGGCCCAGCTGGAGGCCGAGCGAGCCGAGCGGGAGGCCTAAACGTAGAGGCTGACAGACATTACGGAGTTCCTACAAGGACTTGGGCAACGTGTGGGCTTCTCTCTGCCAGCTGGGCTGTTGGTTCCACCTCCGCCTCCACGTCCTGCAGCTGTAGCTACTCCTATGAGTATAAAAGTTTTTTACTTTCGCTTGTGCTTTGCTTGTATGGCCTCTACCTTCCTAGATTAGCTATCCAAATAATCTTGTCTCACATGCAATCTTTTCTCCTTTGTGCAGTCTCCATCTGACGGTGGTTCAAATAATTCACCTCATGCACCTCCGAATAATGGAGCTGGGCCTTCACCACAGTCGCAGTGGCCGAGATGAGTACACGTTGTATTTTTTTTATTTGTTGTTCACTTGGTGATTGACTTGTGATATACTTGTGATGCACTTGTGGACTTTGATGGACTTGTGGATTTATTTAGATGGACTTGAGCACTTATTTTATATATTGTGATGGATGTGATATGTGGATGGATGAGATATATATGTGATGGATAAGATATATATGTGATGAATGAGATATATATGTGATGGATGAGATATATATATATGTGTGTGATATATGTTTGTATGAATTTATTTGTCATGATGGAATGTAAAAAAAATTAAAAATTATTGTTTTGGGACACTTTGTCGAGTGTTGCACTCGGCAAAGGACCCCGTTGCCGAGTGCCATGGTCACAGCACTCGGCAAAGCTGGAAAATTGGGCGCTCGGAAAACCATTTTTTCAGTTTTGCCGAGTGCCATGACCATGACACACGGCAAAGAATTTGTTTTAAAAAAAAAATCAAACTTTGCCGAGTGCCACTCGGCAAAGAATTTTTTTTAAAAAAATCAAACTTTGTCGAGCGCCGACCAGGGGCACTCGGCAAAGATTTTTTAGAAAAAAATAAAACATCTTTGCCGAGGGCCGGATAGAGAAAACTCGGCAAATATTTTTTTTTAAAAAAATAAAAAATCTTTGCCGAGCGCCTGCAGGGTTGGCACTCGGCAAAGCGACCGTCAACGGGGCCGACGCCGTGGCGGTCGCTTTTCTTTGCCGAGTGCCCCGGGGGCTCTCGGCAAAGCCTTTGTCGAGTGCCCGATAAAAGACACTCAGCAAAGAGGACTTTGCCGATCAATTTTTTGCCGTGTGTTCTTTGCCGAGTGCCGCACTCGGCAAAGGCTTTGCTGAGTGCAATTTGGCCTTTGCCGAGTGCCGGCAAAGATCCTGAATCCAGTAGTGAAAGGGTCAATTAGCACAATTAAAACTAAATCATGTTCCAACCAAAACTTTGCTCAACGCATATATATATATATATATATATATATATATATATATATATATATATATATATATATATATATAGAACTACTATCCTATAGCTGGCTGCAGAATAACTTATTCTGTAGCCACTTTGAGTTACGATAATTACTATGTTAATTTACGAGATTTACAGTAACTCCTTACTAAGTGGTTTACTATAACGTTATGGTAAATATTCCCATGTGTTATAGTAACCCAACTATCGTAAATATGTATTGACATTATGGTAAATTAGTATATAAAATTATGGTAAATAGAGATGGCTACAGAATAACTTATTTTGTAGCCGGCTGCTGAATAGCCTCTCCCTATATATATATATATATATATATATATATATATATATATATATATATAGACACACACACATGCTCTATTGCTCTATGGTTTATCTATATATATATATATATATATACACACACACACACACACATGCTCTATTGCTCTATGGTTTATCTACCGTGTTCCTCCACTCACAAAGAGTTCTGCGACATGAAGTCAATGCAATCCTACCAAGCTAACCTATCAGGTTACTCTTATATAAAAAGTAAAGGCACACAAATGGCAGGGAAGTATGTTAGTTTGGTAGAGACGAGAAAGGGGCTCAGACAATAATAGCAAGACAACTACCTTTCATTCAAACTCTCTAGGATAGATATAGCACTAATCACTCACTAATATTGTGCAAATTATCTTGGATAATTATCACTTTATAACTTCAATTGCTCCGGTATTCTTCTAAAGCACTACTACAAAACTGATATTTGGATACATAATTAATTTTCAGAGGCAGGCATAAGGATCAACGTATTTGGTGAATGTCCTAATGGGCAGCCTATGTAAATCTTAAGAGTCGGCCTATTAATATTTTTAGAGGAAGGACACACAATGGGCTGCCTCTGTAAATCATGTTCATCTTGGTATAAACCCTAGGTCCCTAACACATATAACCCATCGCCTACCAGTCCTCTCTGCCACCCAGTCTGCCTCCACCGCCCCATAATTTTTCTCTGGCATAGTCCTCACCGTATTCCCCTGTCTTTCCTCCTAGCCGCTTCTACGGCATGACTTCTAGGATCCCCTCCTCTGCTCGCCTCTCTCATCGCAACATGGCTGACCGGGGTCTTGGTTTTCTACAGCACAATTACCGAGATCCCTTTCTCCACCAACACTATCCCCTCTCTTTGTGGCATAGTGTGGTTGCATTTGCGCACGGCGGGAGGCTACTATGTGCGGTAGGCTGCCTGCCAATGAGAGGTTAGGATTAGGCACGATCAAGAACATCGAGGTGCGATCAATGGGAGGTCAAACTCAAGATGCTTTAACTCTCTAAAAAAGTTAAAATGGCTTATAATTTAGAATGGAGAGAGTATTTGAACCTTGAACCCTGCCGCCACCGCTAACAGTGAACCTAAAGTTTGTATTTAAGCTCACATGCGGTAGCACTGGTGTTGGCGTGTTGCTAGCTGGCCTGGAGGTGGCCCGTGACCGGCCGGCGGCCGGACCAGCTTGAAGGTCTGCAGGACGGTTAGAGATGAGGTCTAGATTCTTGGCTCCAAGACACACACCATCGTGCTGCACAACTAATCTCTGAAGCTAATTAAGCTCAGACCGGTGAGTAGGGTAATATTGTATATATGGATAGGGGTCTACCATATGGAGATCGATGAAGTCGATCATCAAGGGCATAAAGGCTGCGGCGCCGCCAGAGTGGACGCCAAACCAAGTATAGAAGCCGTGGTCAAAGTCTCAGGCTGTGTTTAGTTCCAGAAAGTTGGAATTTGGAGCTACCGTAGCACGTTCGTTTTTATTTAGCAAATAGTATTCAAACATGGATTAATTAGGCTCAAAACGTTCGTCTCGTAATTTCCTACCAAACTGTGCAATTAGTTTTTTTTCCGTCTACATTTAATGCTCCATGCACGAGCCGTAAATATTCGATGTGACAGGTACTGTAGCATTTTTTAGAATATTAGCAATGCAAACACAAACAGGCATGCTCATGCATGCGATCCCCGTGGAAGGAAGCGTGGAAGTGGAACACTCGAACCGTCAAACGCTAGCTGCTGTCTGCTGCGACCTGCATGCGGGGAGGGCGATGGATCGGAAACGGTGGCCCATGCCAGTGCCACCGCCCACTGGTTAAGTGACGGAGGGAGACGGTCTGGTGGCGTGGCGGCCACCGGAAACAGGTTAATGCGTGTGGTTTTCGGTTGCCCGTTTGGAGATCGCAGGCGATCACTTCCGTCCTTTCTTCGTCCCTTCTTCCATGCATGGCCCCCGTGATGCGACGTGAATCAACTATATATATATATATATATATATGCTCATGGCGTGCACTTCCTTGACTTGACATGCACGTTGACGTACAGCTTATCTTATTTATTAGTCGGCCTTAAGGCCGGTTGCTGACTGGTCCATCGTCGGTAAGCCATCTCCCAGCAGAAGCTTTATTTTCTCTGTGTATTCTGCCCAATCTGTTTCAAATTATAAGGTATTTTGTTATTTTCAAATATATTTCTTTTACTACATATCTAAATATAGTATCTCTACTATAAAGGACCAATCAAAACTATACTAGGCCTCAAAAAAAAAGTCTCCCGCTAAGAGACTACGACCATTGTGCACCAACGAAATTGTACCCAGGATTACCGTATCATTAAAATCTATGGCTCATAATCCTTTCTCACATGTTTCAACTTGATCCGATGGCCAACGTTATTTAGATCTCTCCCACTCAGGCTTCAACGCACGCCTCACACATCCCGCAGTCTACGGTAAAATGGAAACCAATGGAAGTCAAAGACAAATATGAAAGTCAGTCAAGACAAATAGGAAGGAGGGATACGTGACTCCGATCAAGGCAATTTTTTGAATTGTCACTATAATGAAAAAACCCACGCCGAGCCCGGCCCCATCTGACGCGCCCCTTCCAAAACTCTTCGTGCCGTTCTGGTATTGCGTCAATAAGGAATGCCGACAGACCTGCCAACATACCCACTCGCATGTTTCCGTCAAGAACACGTGGGACCTGGTTTGATGACCCCACGCGTCAGTAGGAGCAGTGGAGCGTCTGCAGCGTGGCTAAACCTAGAAAGGTCTACCCCTTTCTTCTCATAAAATACCAACGGCGGACAAGGAAGCAAAACGGGTCACTTGTAGTCTGGGCCCACAGAGAGGAGATCGATGTAGAGGTTTAGCACATTTGGTTTTGCCTATTTTTTTTAAAATAGAAGAAATATTCGGTTTCATCCTCCAAATAGAGGAGTTAGACCACTGTGTTACAAAAGTAACACTACACGCCCCGATCGAGTTTACAAAATAAACGAACTGACTTGACACGTGATTATGAAAATAAAAGACCATTATGAAATAGAACACGCAAGCTAGAGACAATTAGTTTTGTTCTAATTTTTAGATATATAGCTTTTGCTATGCACCTAAATATACATTATGTCTATATACATAGTAAAAACTACTTCCTCCATTCTAAATTATAAGTCGCTTTAATTTTTTTGGTACATCTAATTTGTTATGCATTTAGATATAATAATATGTCTAGATACATAGCAAAATAAATGAACCAAAAAAGTCAAAGCGACTTATAATTTGGAAAGGAGGGAGTATGTATCTAGAAAAGCTGGAACGACTTATAATTTAAAATAGATGGAGTACTTAAACTTACTTGATAAATCAGTTGATTATGCCAAGAAGAAATGTTTTTTTTTCTTTTGTTCAATAATTTTCATTAGTTAGCTTTCTAATACCTGAAAATCATCTGAAGAAAGAAAAACAGGATGGGAGAGAGGGAGAAACCGAGGAACAACCAGATAAATATCCATTGCAGTTGCGCACATATATTTACGACTATATCTACTATTTAATTTTAAAAAAGATCAAATACAATTTTTCTTTCATTTATCAAAAGTGAATTATAGAGTTACTTTAAGAAGCTATATCTACTTTAAGAAGCTTGGTACGACATCTTTGATTATTTGGGATGAAGTTTGCATGAAGTGGCCATGAAGATCTCCAAGACATGTTTAAAGACTTAGGCAGATTGTAAATTATATGGTTAATGCGAGAAATAACTTTATTATTCCTTGTTACGTGTAAGTATTTCTCGGATTGTATATACATGGTCATATACAATTGTGTGAAAGTTGAACTCTGGAAACAAAAATCGTTGTTTGGTTGCTTTCATGTACATCCCTGAAATAAAAGCCATAGCATTAGCACATGCACTATACTAGTATATCTAAGTGCATATATATTTTTGCTATGTATATAGAAAAGACAAAACGTATTTTTAAAACAAATCAGGCAGGAGAGCTGCCGGTTATATTAAAAAGCAGATGAAGCCTAGGCTAGGCAAAAATAAACAAAAACAACTTCGGTCGGTTAGATTGAGACATTGACACGCACCAAGAACCCAACTCAGAGAAGAAGAAAAAACAACTCTGGCTGGTCGGATTGGGATATCAACTCAAGCCACAACTAAACAAAGACACACGCTTCACCGCCACCAAACCACCACAAACTGGTCGCTACACTACACCGCCATCCCCCGAAAGACAAAGCCGTCAAGACAAAATCACCCTCGTCACTGCTTGCGCTGTCATTGCCGACAATGTCCCACACCGAGTAGCCAACTGCTAAGCAGGGCTAGCAGATGTAATCCGCTGCAAGCCATGTACCCCCTCCGCAATCAACTTCGCTTGCACCGTCTCTCAAGACGTTGTCACACACCAGAATAGCCACGACAAAGCAAGGCTACCCGCCACAGGCCACTGCAAACTGCCAAA
>NW_027096981.1:0-40000 GCF_019320115.1 Miscanthus floridulus
TCTATTCTAGGTAAAAATTATTGTGTCATTTTACTCATTTCAGAAGGTATGTGAATGCCTAAATACATTTGCTTAACCTATTTGTATATTCTACAGTTTTCGTTTTGCTAACAAAGTAACAAGGTAATAAAAGGATGCTATTCCATGGGAACCATCTATGACATTTACTTGCCTTACGTCACACTATACATTGACTTGTCTTTCTACATGTTCCGATCAAGCTGAAGCAAATAAAATACTTTACTGAAACAGACCTTTTGAAACATTGAGCTCTCTGGGTGCTTGATCCGTCACCAAGATAACATTGCCCAGAAAATTGGCAAAGTGAACTGGAATGTAAGAGAGGCAATCACAAGAGGACGACGAGCACTGCTGCGTGTGGGTAGGCGGCTTGCTCATCTCCTTCAAGGAAGGAAGAGCTGTGTGGCGAGGAGCACCTGCAGGATTCTCATAAGGACGATCTGAGTATGGTGAGCGAGACGGAGGTACGGCGGCGCTGCCGTCCTCTAAGCATATATGGCGTCCTGTTCTCCAACTGCAATTGCGGCAGGTGAACTCGATGTAGCTTGAAGCCGGCAGAGTGACAGGATCCCCTAGCCGGTGGCCAATTGTGTTGCTCTGGATCTAACACTGGACCTCATAGATCAGTTCCTCGTGAGCTAAGCCCCATGGCCGGGGGACGAGGCCACCGTTCCGGGAGCCGCCGCCATGACTTATTCCTGCACCTGGAGCCTGCTGCCGCGTCGGGATCCCCGTCGCGCCTTTAGCCTGCTGCCTCGCCAGCTCGCCGGTGGCAGGGATCCGCACCGGTGGCCTGCCCCGCCAAGGGGCTTGCGCCGGGACCCGCTGCCGTTCGTACACACGCCTTGGCCGGGAGCCGCGGCGCCGAGGACCGGCCATCAGATCCCCGCCACGCCAGCACCTCACGCGGTGGCCGGGAGCCTGCAGCGCCGGGGGCCAGCCGCCAGCGCCAGCTCACCGGTGACAGCGATTCCAGCCCGCTCCGGTGGCGCGGCAAGCAGAAGGTGGAGCGTAGACGGGAGACGGCGGAGCAGGCGGAGGGGACGAGCGTCGGCCCGCGAAGTTTCGTGATAGCTCGGGTAGATGACAAAGCGGGTTGAAGACCCGCACCGATCCACATCGGATGGTCCATATCATGAGTTCGCTCGATCCAATGGCTCGGAGGTTATCGGATGACGTGGATATCGGGTCTGCCCAAACCTTGGCTCAGGATTAGAGTATGGAGATTCTACAACAAATATTTTAGAACGAAAATTCTACGACAAATATTGTGTCCAATAATAAGTTTTAAGCTATTTTTATTAGTATACACGTTGCTACGTACGAGTATATTTGGTAGCTGATGCTTAAGGTCCTAATGTTGCTTCCTACAGTGGCAAGGAATCTTTGTGTGGCTGATGTTTCAAAATGGTATCCGACGTCAGTCAACTTAGATGAAATTGGCAAGGTGGTGACGGTGAAAGTTGTGCCTTTTGCAATGGCAAGGAAAGTACTAACCATCTGCTTTTGGACTGCTCAGCTGCCAGGTTTGTGTTCGGAGTCTTTTGATTACGGCCAGTTTGGATGTCAAAATTTTTGGCAAAACGCTACTGTAGCATTTTTGTTGTTATTTGGCAATTAGTGTCCAATCATAGTCTAATTAGGCTTAAAAGATTCGTCTCGTGGATTTCGTCTAAACTGTGTAATTAGTTTTATTTTTTATTTATATTTAATGTTTCATGCATGCGTCCAAAGATTCGATGCGACGGAAAATGTTGAAAAATTTGGTATTTTGGGGTGCAACTAAACAGGGCCTTAGTATTGGATCTGGGTGAGTTTGTGCATTCCCAATGGAATAAAACTGTTTTACATGGTTGGCTTAGCAGCAATCCTGTTGGGATTGTCTGTTCACTGTGCGCCTTCCTTGGTTCAACGTTGCTCCCTTGACCACCTTAAGCTCGAGATCCTCAAATCTCCTCTCTTTTTTTTTTTTGTTAACAAAGGGTAACAGGGACAAGGAGATAGGGCAGCAAGGAACCAGGGGCTTGATCTCTGTAGAGAGAGAATAGATATAGGGAAGACAATCAATCGGAGTGAATGACAAGGAAAAAACAGGCGCTCGTGTCCTGAAAAGAGTAGTGTGTCCAGCTTGATTGGGGAACTCCCACCCAATATGGAACAAGCCCAACATGCTACGGAACGGGCCGAATTTGGCTAGGCCTGGCAAATACTATACATCTCGGCCTCGGATGCTCCCATTTTGTTTCCTGCCGCCGTGATGCCAACGGCCCACGCTCCGTGGGCGCGGGAACGGCAACCGCAAGCAGCAGCCACGTACGGGCCCTTTTTGTTGGTATATACTATATATATAAAAAAAGACTACTACAGTACATACGGTCTAGACATGGAGGGACCCAGGCCCTTTTTCTTTGTTTGGAGCATCTGGCCTTTATGCAGTGTGTTGCTTAAGGCCCCGTTTGGCAGGGCTTCACTTCACTATTGAAGTCATTTTTTTTTTCTTCAGCTCCACGAACAGTTCCACCGGTGGAGTTGAAGCAGTTTTGGTAAACCGTTCGGCAAAATAGCTTCCCTGTAAGAGCATGTTTTTAGAGGCCTGGAGGAGAAGCCACTTTTTTTTTTGGCTCCATCCCACCCAAAATCACTGTAAGAGCATGTTTTTAGGAACTTCACAAATAAAGCTATTTTACTTTACCCCGTTTGGTAGAAAACGGCTCCAAACAGCTCCTGAAGCCGATGGAGAAGCCCTACCAAACGGGGCCTAAGTAAAGCTCCAAGTAGAGCGAGAAAGATGGAGAGTCGCTCTTCCTCGTTGCAACCGCTACTCCACTAGTGCCCATGCCAAGAAAATGGAGAGCGGCGCACTTAGGCCATGTTTAGTTCACCCCCAACTCCCAACTTTAACACTATGCAAAAAAAGATTCCCCGTCACATCAAACTTGCGGTACATGCATGGAGTACTAAATGCTGACGAAATCAAGAACTAATTGCACAGTTTGGTTGTACTTTGCGAGACGAGCGTTTTGAGCCTAATTAGTCAACGATTGGACAATTATTGCCAAATAAAAACAAAATGATACTATAGCTACAGTGTCGCTACAGTGATTCGGACGGCGCCGAATCCGCCGAACTAAACACGGCCTTACAGGAACCCATGCCTATTTACTCAACAAATAAGAAAAAAGACTTCCTCTAGTACACTATTCTTGGCAGCCTGGCACACTATTTGATTCACGTGGGTACCAATGTTGGCAAAGGGCGCCGATGCTCTGTTTTCCCACGCTGTGGCCTTTCGAGATCCGATGCCCATTGTGGACGGCTAAAAGCAGCAGCTTGCCGTGGAAGCTAAGAAGTTTCTAGAACCCGGGGTCCATTTAAACCAGCCGAACGTCCAAAGACACGAAACACTCCCAGCCCTCCCAGAGGTGACCCACCGAGGCGCAGGCGTGCATGGGCCCTCTGCAAACTGCAGCCCAGCAGCTCCTTTGTCCTTGCCACGCGCCTCGTCATACCCGGTTGACGGTTGTACCCCTGCGTCCGCTTCGAGAGCCGCATGCCTGGCGTGCCTTCGCTCCGAAGGATCAGGGACAAACCGGAAAGATTCTTTGCTTACTTTTTTTTTGATGCAGATTCTTTGCTTACTGCCTGCCTAGGGGTACGCACTCGAGACTCTTCCGATCCGATCCGATCCTATCCGATTCGATAAAGCATCTCTAGTACGCTGCTGATTTGACGTGCCATCATCGTTGTCGATACGATCGTGGACGAGGTTTTGACACAAGCTAACGGTTGCCAAAAGCTGCCATCGCGAGTTTCCATGCGCTTAGGAAGCCACCGTAGGCTGTAGCCACAAGCGGTCTAGCACCGCGCCCTTGTCTAGAAAGCCACTGTAGCACAGCATGCGTGTCGAGCTGACATTGCAAGCTTTGACGTGCTTGTCTATCGTTGTACTCCCTCCGTTCCAACGTTTCAAAAACAGTGCAATTCTCTTAGTAGTAAAATGCTTCACTGTTGACCATAGTTATATAAAAAATATTAATATCTATAAAATAAATATCATTAAATTAGTTATGACATATTTTTTATAGTAAAATTAGTTAGAGACATAAATGTTAACAATGTTCACAGTAAACTTGGTCAAACTTAAATAAGTTTGACTTACACGATTCTCGTAGTCTGCCACTCATCGCCTAAGGCAATGCGAAGAAAATGACCATCACAATTATGATAAGAATCAACATCGAAAAAGCTACGGTCTATGCACAAACCAAACACCAGCCAACTTTATGTGGTATCCGCATGTGTGGCATGGCAAACAATGGTGGGGAACCAAATATCTCAGGCTTTGAGGAATCAATTAATCTTAAATTTGATGATACAAATGTTAATATTATTTTCTTATAAATCTAGTCAAATTTAAGATTTTTTTAACTCCTCATAGCGCAAAATGTGCGCTTATTTTGAGACGGAAGAAATAGTTAACCGAAACTAAAATTACTCGCATAAATTTAGGCTAAGGTTTAGTAAAATAGTGTTTGGATCTCATAATTTAAAGTTTCATAAGTACCGGCTATTATTAGTCACTTTTTTGCGGGTAGTTAGTATTAATCTCGTTAGATATATTTACTTAACAACATAATAAATATTCACTTTGTTCCAAACTACTCCATCCGTTCTAAATTACAAGTTGTTTTGACTTTTTAGGTTTATCTATTTTTCTATGTATCTAGACATACTATTATATCTAGATGCATAGCAAGATGGATGCACCAAAAAGTCAAAGCGACTTATAATTTGGAATGGAGTGAGTATAAGTTATTCTAGCATGTAGAAATTTATGTATTTAGACATAGTGTATATCTAGATTAGATATATATTGTTAAAATGTAGAAAAATCAGAAGAACTTATAATTTATAATAAATGGAGTAGTTGTTATCAAGTTTTGTGACCACTCCCCAAATGACACTAAAAAAATGAAGTGTTTCTCTGTGCGACTCGTGCTACAGCGAGGGGAAGCAGGGACCTCCGTAGTCTAGTATAGTTATAGTACTTATGATTTATAATTGAATAAGTTAGAAGATACCCCACGTGAGACTTTCTTAGTAATCAATTTATTGTATATATATAGCATTGCTATATGGTACCATGGCTACTACGTGTGTATATGTGAGCTTGGTTCGTATATTATTTTGGCTCTGTTCGCTTGTCTTATAATCCATACTTTTCAGCTTATTTTTTTCAGCCGGAACAGTGTTTTTCTCTCACAACAAATCAGCCGGAACAGTGTTTCGGCTTGTTTTTTCAGCGAAGCGAACGGGGTCTTTATTGCATCGAATTTGGTAAAAATCGGTAAGCTAATAGAATATTAGATCATATTTTAGAAGGATAGGATGATGAAACAAATAGCATATGTAGATGAGATATATCCTGATAGATTAAAAGGTTAAAAGCATTGCACGTAATGAGATGATATGGACAGTTTTTGTAATAAAAAAGGATGGCATGGATAGCTTGTATGATCAAACTGTAAGTTAGTGGGGGCACTTAGTGGGAAATGATGTGGACACCTTACATGAAGAGATAAAACATCTAGCGGGATTTAGCTTTATTAGAGTATTTAGATTTAGATTTAGATATAGACGTAGATTGTGCGGTGAAGGCTAAAAGCTACTGGATAGCATCGCCTTCATTAGTTCCTCGTGCGGAATCTTGTTTCTTGTAGAGAAATGAGAAATTTGATGCAAATGATTACCTAGGCATCCAGGCCAATGTTTTTCATATTGTTTTTGTTTCTGTAGGCGACTAGTGAGGATATTCGTGTTCCTTGTTAGTCCTTATCAGCTCCACTAGTAGAGAAACGACTTTTGATCCAGCTTGAAATTTGGCTTTAGTCCCGATATATTTCGTGCCCGGGACTAGAGAGATCTTTAGTCCCGGTTTGTAGGTCCAACCGGGACTAAAGGTCATGCCCAACGGCTACTGTGGCAGACTTTTGCTGCAGGGGACCTTTAGTCCCGGTTGGAGCTACCAACCGGGACTAAATGTTAACTTTTACTCCCGGTTGGTCCCTCCAATCGGGAGTAAAAGTCTACTCCCGAATGGAGGCTACGCCCAAGATTAGAAAGGAACCTTTAGTCCCGGTTGCTGTCTTCAACCGGGACTAAAGCTTGTGTGCTTGGCCGAAGAGTGACGTACTTGTGTGCTGGGCCGGGACTAAAGCTTGTGTGCTTGGCCGGGAGTAATTGTGTGCTTGCCCGGGAGTAAAGCTTCAGAGAGTACTTGTGTGCTTGTGTGCTTGCCCGGGAGTAAAGCTTCAGAGAGTACTTGTGTGCTTGGCTGTGACGTACTTGTGTACTTGTGTGGATTTGAATGATTAAAAAGGCACCTTTAGTTCCCAACCGGGACTAAAGCTTGTGTAACCGGCAGTCTTTTGAGCTGACACCGATGTAACTGAACACGACCAAATCAATTAGTCTCGGCTAGTATTACGAGCCGGGACTAAAGGTATACATTTAGTCCCGGCTGGTATTATCAGCCGGGACTAAAGGTCTTTTAGTCCCGGGCGCTTACAGGAGCCTCGATGGGCCGGCCCAGTACGTAATATGCTGGAATTGCTGGCCAGTCCCACCTATTAGCACCACCTCGCTTGCTCAGAAGAGTGAACGCTAACTTAAAAGCTCAGCTCTCGAACCATGCAGCACGAACTTGAACAGGATTGTACCGCTGATCCTTGACTAAATGTCCTTCGTACTATCGTTTATACAAAATGTTGAACATTATAAACGTACGTATATTCTAGCAGCGTAGAATGCGTATTCAAAAACCAAAATGAATCATCAATTAAAAATAGGAAAAAAAGGAAAATAGAAATAGAAACAAAAAAACCTAGTAGCAGCGTGAAAATAGAAAAAACGAAAATAGAAATAGAAACAAAAAAAAAGGAAAAAAAAAACTTTAGTCCCGGTTGGTATTATCAACCGGGACTAAAGGGCCGGTCTACGTGGTCAGGCCGGGAGGCCTCTTTAGCCCCGGTTGGTTACCAACCGGGACTAAAGGTGGACTTTAGTCCCGGGCGCGAAACCGGGACTAAAGGAGAGGCCCTTTAGTCCCGGATTCGTACTCCCGGTTCTAAAACCGGGACTAAAGGGGGTTGCGAACCGGGAGTATAGCTAGGTTCTGCAGTAGTGCTCGTTAGATTCTGATATTGCGATGGCTGGAAGTCATCCGGACTTTCAACACCGACGGTGCAAGATTGATGGTCTCTTGATCATCTTTGACGACTAAAGGATCCATGCTCTTTCAATGTGTCACGCTCGTCTCGATAAGTTCTCATGGCATTGGATCATGAGGCATTTTCAATGTTTGGAACCTGTCGTTTGTCGATAATTGGAGTATCAAGAGGCAATCGGCGAGACCATACCTTGGAGGTGAAGACTATACATTGGAGGTGACTAATGTGGTTAAGCGGCTCTGGATTTATTCTAGTATATCTTCCATGCTACTATCTACAAACCTGGATGTAAGCAAATTATGCCATCAGATATTCAGATTAATATAGCTCCTTCCCCTTTGGAAAAAACAACCCACCATATATCGGCCCTGTTTGGTACGGCTTATCTGGGAAGCGCTTTCCAGGCAAGCTACACAAATAGAGTAAAAACAGCGGTCAAAATAAGCTGGTCTGATCCAGCTTCTGCATTTTAGTACAAATGGGAGCTGTGGAAATAAGCGTGGCCAGAATAAGCTGCTGAAAAGCGTGACGTTTGGTTGTTGATTTCAGCTTATTTTAGCCATAAGTTGCTTATAAACTGTACTAAACAGGCCCATTAGAGGTGATTAATGCCATTGTTAATTACGAGCTGGAGTAAAGTTTAATACTGTACCGTTACCGTAGGTTGGATGTACTTAACAACCGTAATCATCATCTATTGGTTCGAATAAACTCAGTCAGGCACTACGGACGAGTAGTTAATGCCACTAGCCCACGACGCTGGCACTACTACACAAACTTTACTGGAGACGGGCGTTTTCGGTTTCCCGCGGCAGGCGGCTTTGCCCGCCGCGGTTAATGTTTTTAAAAAACAAAAAAAAACCAGGAGCCCGCCAGCGAGCCCATTCTCAGCCCACCGGCGAGCCCGTTTCCAACCCAATAGTCCGAAACCCTACCGAAACCCTAGCGCCGCCGGGATCCGATGCGAGCTCGCCTTGAGCTCCACCTCGCCGGATCCGCCGTCGACAGGCCCACCAGCCGCCGGGAGAGGGGCGCCAGATGTGGATTCACGCCGTGGAGCCACCGATGGCCGGATCGACGCCGTGGAGCCGCTGGTGGCCGGATCGACGCCGTGGAGCCGCCGGGTCCGGATCCACCCTCGCCGGGGCCGGATACGCCCTCGCCGGGGCAGATCCGCCGCCGTGGCCGTCGCTGGAGGCGGATCGAGACGACGCCGCGCCGCTGTAGCCTGGTGGAGGACGGGCCGCCGCGACAACCTCCGCCCGCGCGAGCCGCCTCAACGCGTCGTCCTCCCTCCGCGCGAGCCACGCCACCACGCCGCCCTCCACCCGCGCGAGCCACGCCACCACGCCGCCCTCCCTCCGTGCGAGCCGCGCCACGGCACCGCCCTTTGCCCGCGCGAGCAACGCCACCGCGCCGCCCTCCGCCCGCGCGAGCCGCGCCACCACGGCCGAGAAGAGCGCCGCCGCCGCCGGGAGAGATAGAGGATGGGGAGTGTAGGGGTGGGGGTCGAGGGAGAGTGGCTCGTCTCTCAGGATGCAGCGCATGGGAAGGGAGTGCGGCCGCGTCTGAGAAGAGTGAGAGGGAGGGCGAGGGGGTGAGAGGAGTGAAAGGGATCCCTAAGGGCTGGCTTATATATGAAGACAACTATCGGGCCGGCGCTGGGCCATTTGGGCCTTGCCTTTTTCCGTGGCGGGTCTTTTAGTGTGCCCGCCACGGTAAATCGATTTACCGTGGTGGACACGTTAAGATGTCCGCTGCGGTAAATGGGGATTTACCGCAGCGGGCGTCTCAGTGGCCGGCCGGCCACCGAATTACCGTGGCGGGCAAAAACAGTGCCCGCCACGGAGGCCAATTATGCAACGCTACGCAAGTTCATTTCTGTAGTAGTGTAGTGTACGAACTGCACCTGAACACAACAAGCTGGCCGGCATGGCACGACGTCACGAGTCACGACGACTCGACTCCGGTCTCGATCCGCCTCATCCGGAGGGCAACTTCCATGTAATTTCCAGGAGGACTCGAATTGAGAATATATGGATTACGTGATCTTTATCTTTACAAAAGAAAAAGTAAAGCATATGGATTAGGGCATGGCCAACGGAGGCAGTACTGAATATTAGCCCCAAATTAAAGTAGTAGGCCACATAGACATTTAGCTTGTTCGCTGATTGGTTTCTGGGCTGATAAATCCGGCTAGTACTACTTTATCGTAAGAGAAAAATACTATATCATAGCTGATAAACTCTGGCCGAAACCAACAAGCGATAAGGCTTATTAATGAAACAAGGCCTTCGTCCTCTCAACCCAAGCATATTCTTCTCTTTTACGCAGCAGACCAGCAGTACAAAAAGATGTCAGGTGCGTAGGGGCACAGGCTGAGAAAAGTGATCCATCCTATACTCGTTCTCCCAACGCACCCTTCATGTGCTGCCCCAGTTTTTTGTCAGGTGAGACAAAACGTCTCTGCAAGAGCCAGTTCTCGTCTTGTTTCGACTTGTTTTAACTTATTCTCTTTTACAGAATACTATTAAATTATCTAAAATTATCCAAAATCTAATCAGCTGAACAGGCCCTGTAGAGTCTGCGGGACTACTACAGGAATCACCGTGGACTCTTGGGCAGTACGCCACGGTGTCGCGTTGGGCCTGGCCTTACGTGTGCCTGCCTTCCATCGAAAAGAAATTCTTTTCCATAATCCGAGTACTAGTACACGTATGCATATCCACCGGAACTTGACTTGTGTTGACCTGCGTTCTCAAACTCCCAGTTCTGCCCTCGCAGCTTCCGCCATCCACTGCTCGGTTCGTTTAGCTTATAAAGCGTATTTTTCAGTCAACGAAAACAAATTAATCAACAATATTTTAATTAATAATATTTTCAGCTATACCTCGTCAGTCCAGCGAACTGCCCACACGTTCCGCCTCCCGCAAAACCACCCGCGGACCACGACGGGGCAAAACCGGCATTTTACGGCCCCACTTCTCCCTGAATTTCTACGGCGAGCCCACGCCCATGATAACAGGGCATGTTACAGAAATTTTACAAAAATCAGTTTAATTTTACAAAAAAAAAAATATAGAAATAGAAAAAAAATCCCGCATTCCCAGCACGCCCTTAAACATCGTCATCTCACCTGCGCTTTAGCGAAAAAACACTCCTGAAGGGAAGGGAACGCGTTCGCTCCGGAACAGAAACCCTCGGCGCTTGATCGATCCATCATCATTCCATCCACGCCTGCGATGGAGTACGAGCGCGGCCGTAGAGGCGGCGGAGGTGGCGGCGGATACGGGCGACAGCACGGAGGCGGATACGGGCCCCGCGGAGGCGAGTTCGGTGGTGGCGGAGGAGGGGGGTACGGGCACGACGGAGGAGGCTACGGTGGGGGCCGTGGAGGCGGCGGTTACCACCAAGGGCCGCGCGGAGGCGGAGGCAGCCGCGGAGGCGAGTACGGCGGTGGCGGAGCAGGGGGGTACGGGCACGACGGAGGAGGCTACGGTGGGGGCCGTGGAGGCGGCGGTTACCACCAAGGTCCTCGCGGAGGCGGAGGCGGCCGCGGAGGGCGCGGCCCCGGCGCGGGCGGCGGCCAGGCGTATGGGCCCGGCGGCGGCCGCGGCGGCAACGCGTGGGCGCCGGCGCCAGGTGCGGGGAGAGGACGCGGAGTTGGCGGCGGCGCGGCCGAGTACGCCCCCGTCAGGGGGTCAGCGCCCGCGCCTGCGCCTGCGGCGAGGGCGGTTGCGCCCAAGGATAAGGAGGCGCCGAGTTCGTCGGGATCCGTTGGTAATTGCTTCTCCGGATTTACTCGCGCGAATCGTGCAGCTTGTTACATTGCTCTGTTTCTGGTGTTCAGAATATTTTTAAGGTTCTGTTGCGTGATACTCTGTTTTCTTTCTTTGAGCGTTTCTGCTTTCTCCACCGTGGTCGATGGTAGAGTAATCATTGCTTATCAATATTGGACCACACTGTGCCAAAACCTTGTAAGGACTCACATATCGGGGAGCTAGCTTGCCATGGACACCAACTGATGCACCCCTCTCATAGGAGACGCCTTGAGGTACACATAATCCCTAACTTCAAACTGCAAGGGCCTTCTTCGCTTATCTATATAAGCCTTCTGTCGGCTCTGAGCTGCCTTCAAGTGACTCTGAATAATGGTGACTTGCTCTTAAGCCTCTTTGATGAAATCCAACCCAAAGCATCCACGGTCTCCCACTTCAACCCAGTTAAGTGGTGTCCTACACTTTTTGCCATATAGAGCTTCAAATGGTGCCATGTGAATGCTCTCTTGGTAGCTATTATTGTAAGAAAATTTAGCTAACTTTAGGCATCCATCCCACCTCTTAGGAAAAGAAATGGCACAAGCTCTCAACATATCCTTGAGCACCTGATTCACCCTTTCAGTTTGACCATCAGTTTATGGATGATATGCTAAGGTTCTGAGGAGACGAGTACCAAGACAACACTGCAGTTGCTTCCAGAAACAAGAGACAAAAACTAACCCTCTATCAGAGATGATAGTAAGGGGAACTCTATGTAGGGTCATAATCTGATCAAAATATATCTCAGCATACTTCTTGGTTGTATATTTAGTGTCCACTGGGATAAAATGAGCAGACTTAGTGAGACGATCCACAATGACCCAAATAGAATCATAGCCCTTGGATGTGCAGGGCAAACTCACCACAAAGTCCATGGAGATATCTTTCCATTTCTAAATAGGAATAGGCAAGGGCTACAAATATCCTAGAGTACACATATGATCTGCTTTAACTCTCCCACAAGTGTCGCACTCCGCGATGTACTGAGTGATGTCCTGCTTCATGTTGGACCACCAGTACAAGTGGCACAAATCATGATACATCTTGTTGCTGCCAGGATGGATAGACAACTTTAAATGATGGGCTTCATTCAAAATCTTCCTTCTCAGCTTCTTATTTGATGGGACCACCAATCTATCTTTGTATCTCACTACTCCTTGCTCATCAATACTAAAGTGAGGACCACACCCTTTGGCAATCAATTTCTTGATGGGAGGGATTTCTAAAGTGTCCAGCCTCTGCTCTAGAATAATCTGCTCCAGCAATTCTGAGGACAAAGTAATATGAGCCAGCACCTCTACATGGTTGAGAGACAAAGGTGTTTTTTCAACCTGATATGACTTTTGGCTCAAGGCATCAGCTACCACATTGGCCTTTCCTTGGTGATAATGTACTTCCAAGTTATAATCCTTAATTAATTCCAACCGTCTCCTTTGCCTCATATTCAACTTAGACTGAGTGAAGATATACTTAAGGCTCTTATGATCTATAAAAATATGCACCTTGTTGCCCAACAGATAGTGCCTCTAAATTTTTTGAGTGTGGACCACAGCAGCTAACTCTAAATCATAAGTGGGGTAATTTACTTCATGCTTTTTTAGTTGGCGTGAAGCATAAGCTATCACACTCCCATCCTACATAAGCACACATCCCAACCCCATCTTCAAGGCATCACAGTATATATCAAAAGGCCCATCAATATCTGGTTGGACCAACATAGAAGTAGTGGTTAGAAATGTATTCAAAGATTGGAAGGCTTCTTCACAGGCTGGGCTCTAATCAAACTTGGCTTCTTTTTGGAGCAGCTTGGTCATCGACTGCGCTATCTTGGAGAAATCTAGAATGAAGCGCCGATAGTACCTAGCTAGATCAAAGAACTAACGAATCTGGTGAAGGAACTAATGAATCTGGTGCATAGACTTGGGAGACTTCCAATTTAGCACATCTTGCATCTTGCTGGGGTCAACAGAGATACCATCAAATGTCAACACATGCCCCAAAAATTGCACTCGATCTAACCAGAATTCACACTTGCTGAATTTAGTATACAACTTGTGTTCCCTCAATCGAGCTAGTACTATTTGAAGGTGTTGGGCATGATCTTCATCATTCTTAGAATATATCAGGATATTATCAGTGAATACCATAACAAACTTGTCTAGCTCTGGCATAAAGACTAAATTCATCAGGTACATGAAGGAGGCAGGAGCATTGGTAAGACCAAAAGATATTACTAGATACTAATACAACCCATATCTAGTAGAAAAAGTTGTCTTTGGTATGTCTTATGGTCTAATCTTGATTTGATGATAGCCTGAATAAAGGTCAATCTTAGAGAACACATTGACACCAGCTAGCTGATCAAACAAAGTATCTATGCAGGGCAAAGGATACTTGTTCTTAATTGTTACCGCATTAAGAGGGCGGTAATCCACATACATCCATAGAGTACTATCATTCTTCTTCACAAAAATGGTTGGACAACCCCATGGTGAAGAGCTATGATGGATGAAGCCTTTTTCCATCAATTCTTCTAACTGCTTCTTCATTTCAACCAACTCCATTGGAGCCATATGGTACGAGTGTCGAGAGATAGGAGCAGTATCAGGCTTTAGCTCAATGGAGAATTCTACCACTCTGTCCGGTGGCAACCTAGGTAGATCTTCAGGAAAAACATCTAGGATCTCACATACTACTAGAATAGAGGCAAGATCAGGAGAGGCTTTAGCATGAGCAGCAATAGGTAAGACTGGATCTGAGGGCACTAGAAGAGACATCCTATCCTCAGAAGAAGGAAGCCATAACTCCACAATTCTTTGCTTTAGATCCAAGACTACCCCATACACCCGCAACTAGTTCATCCCAAGAATTACATCAATGCCTTGCCTAGGCAACACCATGAACTAGAGATGATAAGTGTGAGTGGCTAATACCAAGCTCACTGTGTCCGTTCGAGTATTGATGCACATCTGTGCACCTGAAGTACTGATTCTATAGGCATACGGTATAGCCATAAGAGGTATATTATGCCGATCTATAAATCCCATGCTCATGAATGAATGTGATGCACCAGAATCAAATAACACATAAGCTAGATGGGAATCAATGGTGAACATACTAGCCATCACTGGTTCCTATTGCAATATCTGCTCAGCATCCGTGAAATTCACCTATCTAGATTAGCTGGCTGGCACTTTCTTCTTGATCACTATCCTCTTGATAAGTCTAGAGTTAGCTGCTAGTTGAGCAGACTAGGCTAGCTAGTTCTGAGGATAGTCTCAGGCATAGTGGCCATCCTTATCACATTTGAAGCAAGCATCAGGCTTGTTTCCCTATCCCAGATGAGGTGGGACCTACTGTCCCTGAGGCTGCTAGGGTTTCACCTGCTGAGTGGGTGCACGATACTGCATGGAAGAGGTCCGAGAAGTATGATGGGGCAGTCGAAATGAATGCCTACCTAATGATTGATAGGACACCCGTTGAACAACCTGTACTTTCTGAGTATGGGGGTGGTTAGAGGACCCCATAGCCACCCGATTTCTCTTCCACTCTACTTGGGAATCCCACTGCAAGCCCTCCATGGTGATGGCAGCATTCATCATTGCCTCGAAGGTCTAATAGTTCCTAGTATACAATTTCTCCTGAAGACTGCAAGAGAGGCCATGATAGAAGCGGTCACTCTTCTTCTCATCTGTGTCCACATGAGTTCTAGCATACTAGGATAAGTGATTGAACTTATTGACGTAGTCCATCACTGACAAACTACCTTACCGTAGGTCCAGGAACTTAGTCAGCTTCCTATTGAGGACACCAGTAGGAATATAAAATTCCCTGAATGCTACATTGAACTCCTGCTAGGTCACCTAGTGATCTGGCTACTGTAAGGCATTGAAGGTATACCACCATGCACTTGTGGACCCCAATAACTGCTACGCTACAAAGCACACCTTCTGCTCATCAGTCACATTGAGCAACAGGAACTTCTGCTCTAGAATGTGAAGTCAATGCTCCACATCTAGGGGCTCAACTGATGGTGTGAACGTGGGCGGGTGCATCTTGAGGAAATCTTAGTAAGAGCAGGGTCCCTTAGGACTACGAGCACCACCCCCGTTTAGACCATTGCCCCCATGGCCTCTATGGGCAAAGGGAGCAACAGGCTGTGCCAGCAGCTCCATGGCATGGGCAGACTCATGACGAGTAGCCATCATCTCTGCGTGAGTCATCAGCGGTGGTGGCGGAGGAGGAGGAGCCAACAGTGGAGCCTCATGGCTCTCCCCATTATTGTGCTTATTGGCCTAGCCACTTTCACCTTGGCCCTTGCCAAGACCGTTGCCTACACTGGCACTAGTGCTCCCGCGTCTAGACCTCAGATTCATCTATAAGAGATAGGAACCAACCACTTAGGACAAGTGGACAACCTTCTAGATTAGAAGCAAGGGATTAGAAAATGACGAGACATTTATTAAAGTATTCTTTTAGTTGTCCTATCAATTTACTAATCTAATTATACGTGTAGGGGGGCTTTAGTTTAAGTAAGATTCTATTATCATGATGCATGTATCGGCCTGTACGCTCGCTCAAGCCGGAATATAGCGGCATTCATAAAATTTTTGGCACATCGTACACTCACTTTCCGTATGCTAAGTGATTCTTACGCAACGTAAGTTAGTGTACCTTTTAGAAAACTGATTAGATAAAACCAGTGCCGCTATCCTAGATAGACCATATTGCTAGGGCTTATACTTATTTAGATAATTTTATCGCATCCTACTTTTCGCAAAACTTTTGTTGGTCAAATTTTGAAGTTTTAGAAAAGAGTGATGAACTCATAAGCTCATTACTGGCTCTGGTACCAATTGTGACAGAACCACCTAAAATAACGCACTTATAGAGACGCTCGTCTTCCACCAGACACTAGGCGCCCCGTAAGCAAGCTACAACGGGCAGTTTCCATTGGGCACACCCCAAGGGAGAGCCCAAAAGATCTATATTTTCCCTAAGGATCCAATAATGAGAATGAGTTATAATACTTAATCCATTTCATACATCCAGAGTTTCATAAAAAGTACATTATTACATTTCTAAAGTCAGAGTGCGGAATATTAAACAACGGAATAAAAAAAATAAACATCTAGCGATAGAGAACAAGGATTCATCTATGCCCACCAGAAGAATCCTTTACACAATGATACTCCTCAAGCATTACCTACAACCAGGGTAAGTAAACCTTAAGTACATAATGTACTCGCAAGACTTATTCGACTAGTGGGAATAATTTCCTGACTTCAAGGGATATGCAAAGCTTTATGGTTTGCTGGTTTCCTTCTTGTAGAAAGCAATACTAATAGTGAGTCCTTATTTATGTTATTATCAATAGCCGTATTAATTTATTATCTAGCCATTCTATGTAAGCATCTGTTCTACTTTCAAGCAAGAGTTGAGCAATCAGTTTTATTTCATCACCTTTTATCTTTCAGTTCTTACTACGGTGCTAGACCAAAAACAAGCCATACCGAATTGCCCGGCGATTCGCGAATCAATGCCCCAGCTAGGTACCATGAAAACATACGCCCCACTTGTACCCTAGGCACAAGCAGGACTAACCCATCACCCTCCTGTCATGGGGTCTAGGTCCCCGTCCAAACTTGGACTTCAAGCCTCCGCTTCTAAGTCCCGGACTTAGTGCGGTGCAAGGACCTCCACCATCCCCGCCTCCAATCAGCCGGTCTAGAAAGAGCCAAAACCCACGACAAGAGAGCAATAAGTCTTCCCTGCATCCATACTCAAGTATGTACTCGGGATAATAAAACTGTGACTTGCCTTGAGACTTATGCAACAACTGGTCCTTAACCAACATAGCCAGGGAAAAAGTGTAACCAAGCTATGCCCTATTGCCCACAGGACACAACCTCTTACACCCACTAATCCCCGAACCATATCCCTGCCCGGTCACCACTTTTCCTTTCCACCATGTTATCATGAGGGATCATCATTATCACCTATTGTGAGTAATGGTAGGTTACTCACGCTACCGAAATCCTGAGCATAGCAGCTACTCGATCTATACTAGTAGGACTCATAGGTAGATATATTTATGCATGTAGTTTCCATAAAATGACTGTAACATAAATGCACATCATATATAATCAGTGATCATTTAAAAATAAGGGTTATGCATCGGGGCTTGCCTTGGGCAGGTGGTGGTGAAAGGTCCTAATGGCTAGAGGGGGGTGAATAGCCTATTAAAAATTTCCACAACAACACTTAACAAACCGGTTAGACAATTATGAGGCAAAGCAAGTGTTGCACTAGACTACTAAAATAGCAAGCCACCTACCATAATTCTAGTTTATATAGTTTCTATCCACACAATAGCTATGACACTACACTAAGTTAGTGTGCTCTCAAAGCTAACTAAAGAGCCACACTAACCAAACTAACAAGCTCTCATAACTAGCTACACTAAATAGCTTGACAACTAGTTTGTGGTAATGTAAAGAGAGTGAGTAAGAAAGTTATACTGCCGTGTCGAGGAAGGAGCCAATCAATTACAAGAATGAATAACAATGAAAACCAATCACCTCGGAATCAAATGATGACACAATGATTTTTACCGAGGTTCAGTTGCTTACTGGCAAGCTAGTCCTCATTGTGGTCATTCACTCACTTGGAGGTTCATGCGCTAATTAGCATCACACGTCAAACCCTCAATAGGATGCCGCACAACCAACATAAGATGAGGATCACACAAGCCATGAGCAATCCACTAGAGTACCTTTTGGCTCTCCGCCGAGGAAAGGTCAAGAACCCCTCACAATCACCACGATCGAAGCCAAAGACAATCACCACTCTCCACTCGACAATCCACGCTGCTCCAAGTCATCTAGGTGACGGCAACCACCAAGAGTAACAAGTAAATCCCATAGCGAAACAAGAACACCAAGTGCCTCTAGATGCAAACACTCAAGCAATGCACTTGGATTCTCTCCCAATCTCACAAAGATGATGAATCAATGATGGAGATGAGTAGAAGGGCTTTGGCTAAGCTCACAAGGTTGCTATGTCAATGCAAATGGCGAAGAGAGTGAGCTTGAATCGACCATGGGGCTTAAATAGAAGCCCACATGAAATAGAGGCATTGTACCCCTTCACTTGCACAACACGGGGTGACCAGACGCTCTGGTCATTTTGATCGGACGCTGGACCTCAGCGTTCGGTCGCGCGATGCACGCCACGTGTTCCCTCTCTTCAAATATTGAGTGCTTGATCCCAATGGTCAAGTGATGATCGGACATGCTGCTGCGAAGTGACCAGAAGCTGGACCTCAGCGTCCGGTTGTTTCTAGTAAGCATTTAGAAACAATTTTTCATGACTGGACACGTCCGGTCATGCTTGACCGAACTCACCTAGCGTTCGGTCACTCGGCGTCTCCTCTGTGCACTACCACATCAGTAGGACCAGACGCAACCCTCTAGCGTTCGGTCACTAAGTGACCCAGTGTTCGGTCAAAGACCGACGCCAGCATCTTCGTTGCTTCTTCTGACTAGACACGTCGGTCCTACCGAGACCAGCGTCCAGTCACTTACAGTGACCTCCATCTTTTCTGTCTAGGACGCCGGTGGCACCATCGGACACTCCATCGATGAAGTTCCTAACCCTTGCTCAAATATGCCAACCACCAAGTGTATCACCTTGTGCACATGTGTTAACATATTTTCACAAACATTTTCAAGGGTGTTAGCACTCCGTTAGATCCTAAATGCATATGCAACGAGTTAGAGCATCTAGTGGCACTTTGATAACCGTATTCCGATATGAGTTTCACCCCTCTTAATAGTATGACTATCGAACCTAAATGTGATCACACTCTCTAAGTGTCTTGATCACCAAAATAAAATAGCTCCTACCATTTATAACTTTGCCTTGAGCCTTTTGTTTTTCTCTTTCTTCTTTTCAAGTCCAAGCGCTTGATCATCACCATGGCATCACCATCATCATGATCTTCACAATTTCTCCATTACCTGGAGTAGTGCCACCTATCTCATAATCACTTTGATAAACTAGGTTAGCACTTAGGGTTTCATCAATTCACCAAAACCAAACTAGAGCTTTCAGGTGGGTCAGCAAAGTCAGCAACAAAAGGCTCTAGGGCGCCCTGCTGCACGAGGATCTCCTCCTCGTACTCCTCAATGACCTCTTCGTAATCCTGTTCATCCACGGGCACAAACTCTACCAACTCGTGATCTACATGCATGAAATAATGATGTAACACTTAGTAATACGGCAACAACAACTCTTAAAATAAAAATACATCTATCAAGTTACTAAGCTAGTCCTACCGACTAAGGTGCTAAGTTACCTATTGTTACCACTAACAAGTATGAAGCATGACATATATTATCATAGCAACTAAAGGTATTCTTACTCTTAATAGCGATTTACTATATATATAATAAAACAAGAGTACTAGCTATTCTATTTATCAACCTACTCTAGTGCTACAAAATTTATAGTGAGTACATAATAATCTAATGAACCAACTGTAAAAACTTTATGACTAAATCTATCCTCCATTTGCCACAATAATTCCTACAAATATTAATCTACATAATACTAAGCTCTCTAATTTGAATTTATGAACCTATCATGATCATAGCTAATAGTAAACCAACTATACTAACAGATAGATAGCATTTTTATGAACCTAACAAATTTTGTTTCACTATTTTTGGACATCTACAGAATTTACTATTATTTTTAAAGTTCAGCTCAGAACTAAATTGAATAAGCATTTACTAATTTACTGGAAAAGGAAAAAAATGATTTCTATCACGTGGCCCAAGGCATGAGCGGCTCGGCCTAGTCCAGCACAACGCGTGTGCATGCACGACATACTACGTAGCCCATGCGGGCATATGGCCTAGCCGGGCGATGGCGACCCGCGATGAGGAGGCTCGCGCACCCTGGCTATTTTGCGAAAATAGCCTTGCCCTAATGGAGAATCACACTAAGACCAATGACACTATTCCTACAGTCACCCACTTCATAGATATACCCTCAGAACAACCTGTCTTCGCAACGACGACACCCTCAGACACCCGCGTGCGCACTGTGGGGTGTATGACCCCGAATACCCACGACGGACCACATGGGCTGTGCCCCTAGGGGTGGCCCAACCCACAAAAAGAAGCCTTGAGGGGCACGACTCTGCTCGGCGCCTTTCGCAAGACATCGAAAAGATATCCTGAAGATACTATGAGATCTGTTAGGATATGTATGATCCCAAGATTCCTATAATCAGTTATTACTTTTCGGTTATCTCTCAGGTCTAACCGACTTGTAACCCTGCCTCCCGGACTATATAAGGCGGGCAGGGGCCACCTCTAAAATCACGCCATATCATACGATAGCTAATATAAACCGACAGACCACAGAAGTAAGGTATTATGTCGTATTGATGGCCTGAACCTGTATAACTCGTGTGTCTCTATTGCCTTCTTATTCTTGATCACATGCTCCTCTACCGATCAATCTACCTTTGTGGGATACCCCTCGGAGGACTGCTGACGATATTCTGTCGACATGCACCGACACAGCGACACTGGCACAGGGCGGTTACGCTGATCAGACCAGCCCTTCCCCACCCTATCTATGGAGCTGATACCTTACTAGGCTTCAACACGAAGCACTAGCGTGAAGGAAGCGCGAGTTGGGACGCCATAGCAAGGCCGGTCCACGGCGGCGAAGCTCCTGCACTGAAAACAATGATGTTCCGATGAGCTACAACAATACCGGAGAAATTGGGGTAGCTAGTGAGCTCAAGGAACTCACCACTGACACAGGCAAGGTGAAGGTTCGACCGAAGGTGGCCCGAGCTGAGCTGGCCGCATGCGCACGGACGGTGCGGCAGTGCACGGCGATGGCAAGGCTGTGTTAGGGGAGGCTAGGAGGTGGTAGCAATTAGGCAAAGGTGCGCAGGGTGATTAGCAGGTAGAGGCAAAGCTAGTGGTGCAAGGAATTGACGCGACCTACACTAGATAGGGAGCTTGCCTTCAACACAGACCGACATGGTCTTATTGACCGGGCGGAATGGCAGCTCCAAATTGGAGCACGGCACGACGAGGCTCGCTGCATGGTGGGGTCAAGTGGGTGGCTGGCTACTCAGCGGAGCCGAGGACGGGGTTAATTGGATTGAGGTGGCTCCACTATGGTGAATTTAGAGGAGCGGGTCCGGCGACCACGGCGCCAGAGAAACAGGGAAGACGGGCATGGCGTGGCTCGTCACTGCCGTGGTGCGACGCAGCTATCAATTTGGTGTACAATCTCATACGGCTACAGGGCGATGGGGAAATGGCCAACGCGCTCAGGACGGTGGGCCACACGGCCATAAACCGCAAGCCGACGACGGCGCTCGGCTCTACGCACCATAGTGGCATGGCGCTGGTCAGGGGAGGTAGCAGCGCAGCGCCACGACAAGCGCAAATGCGATGGCAAGGTAGGCGAGCAAGGCGATGTGCGGGCATGGATAAGTGTGGCCCCACGCTCATGGCACCGCACAGGCGAGCGTGAGGCGGCAGGGCAGTAGGCGGACGTGACGACATGGCAGAGCGCACGCAGCGACTTCGCACAAGCGGTCGCGGCTAGTAGCAGCGTAGTGCGCGCTACGCGCGGGGTCAGCGTCACGATGAAGCAGCGCTAGTGGTCGAGCCAGGGCAACGGGCCCATGACGACGGCGGTGTTGGCCGAGCGACCAGGTCGCTGGGTACGGCGTGCGTGTGTGTGGGTGGGTGCTTGCACGAGTGTGGCAATGGTGGTGCAGGGTGCGCGTCAGGGTGCGGCAGCGGTGGGGCAGGTGCACGCCTGGGTGAGCCAGCCGTGGTGCCGAACCAAACCGCAGACTGGTGATCGTGGCTAGACACAGCGCCCATTCGAGAATGTGCCTTGCACGCTTTTTAAAGTGTCCCAAAAACTCACCTCAAGGGTTCAATCGCTAAACCAACTATTTTACGCTCAAGATGGCATATCAAACTACTAAAATAAACCCTAAGACCATACCACTACTTAACCCGATCCTCCTATAAAAATTATCGAACTTAGCCTCGTTGACCCATTTTCGACTTAAGAAAATGACTAAGTTTTTATTCGGATTCGCATCAACTTCGATTTCCAAGCTATTAAGTAAGCCATCTAGCGAATCTCGTTCACGACCGCAAGTATTTCATCGCCACCTACGAAGTTTTTACTACAAACTTTATCAAAGTGTCGGGTATGCGTTCTATAGCATTTTCTTTCAATTAAAATTCAGCTAGAACTCTAAACGATAAAACACGATATGAAATATAACATTCGTTTCGTGTTTTCGATAAACGTTTCAAGTTACGTATATTGCTTTACACTCTATAATTCATACACTATCACATAAACATGATGCACATGCAGTGTTTTAGCAAAAGATTGTACAGCGTAACACCGAGGGTGTTACAAGTAACATGCATTGATGTTCTTGGATATTTTTTATGATGTTCGGTGGTATTTTTTATTTTTTTTATTTGACTCTAATTAATTATTTCACTAATTTTATTATTTTATTTTATATTTTCATGATATTTGTGATGTTCACGTAGTATACATATGATGTTCTATGCTATATTTAGCGACGTTTGTGAAGTCTTAATGTGATGTTCGGTAACATCTTTTCTTCTTTTTATTTTACTATAATTAATTACTTCACTAATTTTATTTTTATTTTTTTATATTTCATGATATATATATGTTTCTGTAGTATACGTATGATGTTCTATACTATTTTCTGCGATGTTTGTGTGGTGTTAATATGATGTTCGACAATTATCTTTAAATACATGTTCATCGTAAGATAAATGTTCATTAAAAAAATTATCAAAATATATCCATGTGAGATCTTGTTTTGAAGAGTTTATTGTAAAGAACACGAAGGTGCAATAGGATTTCAATTAGGATACTTAGTTCAGGAGATATGACTTTTTTTTAGCTCAAAAAGTATGGGATATGTGCTGATATTAGCAATATCGGCTTTTAGTGCATGCTGCTGCATGGTCTGTTGTTTGGCTCAATATATAATATAGACCCTGTTCGCTTTACTGAAAAGTCATAGCTAAAAAACCATAATTGAAAGTACTGTTTACTGATTTGTTATGAAAAAAAAAACGCTATTCTTTTGCTAAAATAATACTGCTCCAGATGATCCGGCCCATAATTGAATTGGACCACTCGAAGAAGTGAGAAAGAAAATTATTATTATTATTATTATTTTGAGCGGAAGTGGGGGTCGGCGGGATTCACGACGGAGGGGGTCCGGCAGCTAGGGGCCCCAATTAACCTCCGAGGCTCCGACCAAAAGGGGGCCCGTGAAGACCCAGTGTCAATGTAACGGGAGGATATTTTTAGCCCCCTTCTCAATTTCCTTCTCATCCCCTACCTCTCGGTTTCGCTGGTCGCCGGCAACCCGGCTAACGGAACGCCCGCCGCGGGACGTCGCCAAGCCTCCTTCCCCTGCTCGCCTCTATTGGAACTGTTTTTCTTCTCCGTTCACCTCGCCTGGTCCGACCGCCGCCGCCTTATTCCCAGGCCCCAGCTGCCCAGGTCTCTGTCGGACACCTTTGCCGGCGACGAGCACCCACCACACCAGGTATGCCCGCCCCACTCTTTTCCATTCCATCTGTGCAAACTGAGCACCCCGAACCCTTATTTAAGCTAATTTATAAACTATCTGTATTCTGATCTGATCTAATCACAAGTGTAATTGTATGCATGTACTATGCCTACTAACTTTGTTCTCATACCCATGTCCTTTATTGTGTCCGCCCCTGCCTGAAGTAGGTAGGTCGACCCGCGCCAATGCACTGACCACACGGACACGGGGGATACATTCTTCGGCGAAGAATAATCTTAGCCCCCAAACCTTTTGGGGACTCGAGCTATTGCAATGGAGATTGTGAACAGTAGGTTTCATTACCGTATCAGCATTTTAGTAGTTATGGCAGTTGAAGTCGTGTATTGCCACCTTCTTACATTTACCTTTTGATCCTTGATTTAGGTGTTTCCTTCAACTCCATTGGCATCAGCAGAACTAGAATAAACAAGACAGTGAAGGTACCCAGTTCGTGCCCTATCTTTGCAGTTAGTTTCGTTCAGTTATGAATGTGTTACTTGAACACACAAAAGAGAAGAAGCCTGAAACTGCATGTAGGTCAGGACATTTAACACAAATTGTGCCATACAATCTTTCTAGGTGATCAAAAGGGAAGCTATTCCATTTATTTTTGTGTAGTTCGTTGCAGTGAAATACTTTGTCAATATCTGTCATATGCAGTTTGACGTCAGTTGTATGCCCATAATCTTCCTTATTTTTGACTATGGTCTATGGGGTCTGCTGAAGGAAGCGAAGAGAGTAGTATGCCCATAATCTTCCATGCTTGTTGCAGTGTCATTTTGACAAGGACACAAGGGTTTTTTTCTTTTTATGATATGAGTTCCTCATTCAGCTTGCACTAATTATGACTACTATGCAAGCAGATTATATTCAGAAATAATTTGTCGATCTCTCACAGTCTTTGGGGTTTTGTGGAATGGTCTCAACATATATATTTTTTACACCTGTCTTTTTTTCGTTTACTTGTCCAGGTAGGATTCCAACCACAACAAATTGGCTGCAAACTAACAAAGACATGTTGCGAGTACTCTCCTGGTACTTCTAGAAAGAAGCAGGAGAAGTATGAGCAACAACCACAGAACGTCGATCTTCCACAATTACATCCAAAAAACAAAAAGAAACCCTTTCCTGTTCCGATTAAAAAGATGTTGCAAGCTTCTCGGCGAGATAAGAGGCTTGCACAAATGCATATAGAGAAGCCTCTTGAACCCCCAAAGAACGGTTTGCTTGTGCTAGAGCTTGTTCCGGTTGCTCATGAAGTCCTTGATAACTGGAAAGTGCTCATCAGAGGGCTGTCTCAACTTCTGAATGTTGTTACAGTTTATGGCTGCAGGTAACTACAAAAATGCTTCAGTATATCAGCAGCTGTTATTACAAGCAGTAGTATCATGGTGGTGTGTGTGCGTGTGTGTGTATGCATCATGCTTGTAGGTGCCAAAAAAAGAGAGCAGTATTATCTGAACACACTCTTACATAGCAATGCATGAAATCAGCATTGTCTGCAAGGATTTGCCAAGTATCCTGAACTTTTTGTTGGTGGCTGGTAATTTTGCAGAAAGTGCCCTCAAGTCCATGTTGGTCCAGTTGGCCATCAGATCCAAGACTGCTACGGTTCAGGAAGCCAGCGTTGGAACAGTCATCACTCTTGGGCCAGAGGTTCCATCAATGATGTCCTCATCCCAATCGAGTCTTACCATCTTTTTGACCCATTTGGACGGAGAGTGAAGCATGATACCAGATTTGATTATGACAGGATTCCAGCAATTGTTGAGCTATGCATTCAGGCTGGTGTCGACTTACCACAATATCCCTCGAGGCGACGGACTGCTCCTGTCCGGATGATAGGCAAGATGATGATTGACCGTGGTGAGTTTGTTGATGAGCCTAAGCCACACCGGTCAGAAGACTGTGTATCTCTACTTGCTGAGCTCGACACATTCAGCAACCAACAAGGCCAGTCACCTTCACCATCAAATGTGCAAGAGCTCGCTGAGAGGACACTGAAAGCATACCTCAATGTCCGGCGAGGCGTCGAGCAGCTGATGAGCAAGTACACTGTGAAAGCATGTGGGTACTGCTCTGAGGTCCATGTCGGTCCATGGGGCCACAATGTGAAGCTCTGCGGGGCTTTCAAGCACCAGTGGCGGGATGGCAAGCATGGGTGGCAGGACGCGGTGGTTGATGAGGTCATCCCTCCCAACTATGTGTGGCATGTCCCTGACCCCAGTGGTCCTCCTCTCAGATCCTCACTCAGGAGTTTCTATGGCAAAGCTCCAGCTGTCGTAGAACTGTGTGTGCAGGCGGGGGCTGAAATACCTGACGAGTATCGGCCCATGATGAGGACTGACATTGTCATCCCGGACTCTGAGGAAGCTCAGATGGTTGCATGACAACAATGTTCTACGCTTCTACTTCTACCCTGCACCCTGCAGTTCCTACTTCTACCCTGCAATTCTTGTCCAGAGTACAGATTCCAACCAAAGGTGCCACTTTCCAGGCATGCTGTGATGGTGGGGCTCTTAGCCCTGTGGTATTGCTCAGGGAGCAGCAGATGCATAGTTTGTATAATACAAGTAGCATAGCTAAATCATGATCGATCGGAATTTAAAATTGAGTTGAAGATCTGGTTTAAGTATTCGTTGAAAGGTGATCCCCGAATATCCTGTATTCCTTATCAACGCCTTTTCAGCGATTCCATTCAATTCATCTCTCTTATGAACCAGTGGACTTCTACTTTTGCAGGTTTAACGCATGAACCAAGGACGCTCAATGACAAGCCTGATAGCCTGAAAGTGAAAAGGGATGGTCTCTGCAACATGTATAATGTGCGTCCCATCTTGTTTATTGGCCGCAGCTGCTCTATTCCTACCTATGCTAGACTGTGAGGCACTTAGAATGCTCAGGCGTCACCATACAGATGGGCTTCCGCTTTCTCCATCGGTACAATTGTGAGCTAATGCTTTGGATTAAACTAATCACAGCGGTTTGTTCGGGTATTTGTGCGCCTGGCTGTAGTTAATCATGGACTAAAAGCCTGTCCTATGCACTTGTGCCCGTCCCCAGATCGACACTTTGGGGGTATGGCTACATGTATAGTCCTACCAGATCGTCGGCATATTGTGTTCCCCTTTTTGCTGTATACTAGTACTTTGTAACATGCATGGGGAGGCTACTTATTCAGTGCCGTTAGCTAATTGTGCTTATGAAATGTTTTGAGCTGTATATGGAATGGATGGTGATAAATGAGCCATAGACGAAAGATGCATCCATGCGTGGTCAGTTGTATGATGAACTGCAGAGAGATCCTACAGCTTAGAGCATTTGCAATGGCAACTTATGTGACAAGCTTGTCAGCTTGCATTTGAACTTTCTGTCCTGTTCGCTGATAAGTCATGGCTGAAAGTACTGTTGATTGGTTTGTTGTGAGAGAAAAATACCGTTCGTTGATTGAAAAAGTACGGCTTATAAGTCAAGCGAACATGACGTATTGCTTCAGGATCCGTGCAAGTTCCATTTTAAAAGAACATGTAGGAATTCATAATAGGAACCTTCATGTTGCATTATTAATTTGTACGAAATGGATGATAGCCGTGAACGTTTACTCACTTTCTTCATGTCACATTATTTTTTTTACGAGACCCAGTTACAGACGTGGACATTCACATACATGATCATACACTCACCCCTATGAACGCACGCGCACATTATTAACCGGCAAGTTCGTCCGTGCATTTTGAGTGGCTATGTTTGTGTAGTTTAATCTTTTAAAACTTTCACATTGTTATATATTTTATAAAAAGAACAAAGAAATTTTGCATTTCATAGTTGTCACAAACTCAATTGCACAATATAGTTATTGCAGATCACCATACATTCAATTTAAGAATTATTTGAGTTTCTAAATATCCTTACGCTAATACTAGGAAGTGGATGTCTGGGGTGGCCGGACGGCAACGCGACGCCAGCCCAACACCCCCGTTTCTCCATTTCTAAATAAAAAAAAATCAGCTTGTCCACGTACTCGTTCCTATCCGCTCACTTGCTCCTATCCACTCGCTTGTCGCCTCTAGCGCTTGGCCACTGGCCCAGCCAGGCGCGGCGCACGACCGCCTCTGAGGCGCAGCGCTCGGGTGCCGACCCTGCCAGGCCACTCCAGCGCGGCGCCTCGGCCATCCCCCGCGGCGCCAAGCCCGTCCTCCGCCACGCCCAGGGTGCGCTGGCCCAGGGCGAGGAGCAGGTTCTCGCCCCGGGTGCTCGTGCGCCTCGCGCAGGTGCTCACCCACAACCAGGCCACCGAGCAGGTCCTCGCCCAGAGGTGCACCGACGAGCTTCATGCGCCGCGGCGGCATCGAGCTCCGTGATTCGTCCAAGCAGGTGAAATTGCACGCTAAAAATGCATGTTGCAAAAATATGTTTCAAGTGTTTCAGATGTTTCACATGGATGTGGCAATTGTTACATGTGGATGTTGCAAAAATAGATCGAGAAGTTGCATATGTTGCAGTAGTTGTACACATATGTTGCAAGCTTTTGTTTCCAATGTTTCAGTTGTTTTTTCAGACGTATGTTGCAAGTGTGTTTATCTGAATGCTACATATGTTTCACACATATGGTGCATATATTTTATCTGGATGTTGCATAATTTTGTAATGGCTTTTTTAAGTATTTTCAGGTGTTTTTACAAGTGTTTCAGACGTATGTTGCAAGTGTTTCAACTGTTTTGGAATGTATGTTACAAATGTTTCATCTTGATGTTTCAAAAGTAGATCGGGTATTGTATCACCCTCGTCAACTTCTGCTGCCTCGCCTCGGTGTCCCCTCCTCTTCTCGATGCTGGTGATGTTCGGGCGACGTGGGCCCGTGTGGGAACGGGCGGCGTGGGTGGGGCGAGTCGTTCGAGCGACGCAGAATCCGAGCGGGTGGAGCGTGCGAAATTGTGGAGGGTACGACCCCGGATACCCACGGCAGACCACATGGGTTGCGCCCCTAGGGGTGGCCCAGCCCATAAGAAGAAGCCTTACGAGGCACGACTCTACTCGGCGCCTTCCGCAAGACATCGGGAAGATATCCTGAAGATACTACGAGATCTATTAGGATATGTATGATCCCAAGATTTCTGTAATCAGTTATTACTTTTCGGTTATCTCTCAGATCTAACCATCTTGTAACCCTGCCTCCCGGACTATATAAGGCAGGCAGGGACCCCCTCTAAAATCATGGCATATCATACGATAGCTAATACAAATCAACAGACCACAGGAGTAGGGTATTACGTCGTACTGACGGCCTGAACCTATCTAACTCGTGTGTCTCTGTTGCTTTCTTGTTCTTGATCTCGTGCTCCTCTACCGATCAATCTACCTTCGTGGGATACCCCTTGGAGGACTGCCGATGATATTCTGTCGACAGTTGGCACGCCAGGTAGAGGCTAGCATGATGTTTCCTCGTCGAACAATATGGCTTTTTCCACAGGCTCTTCGTCCCTCCCGTAGCCCAGCCAAATCTTCACGGTTGGATCCATCTCGTGGGTCATCAACGCCGACGGAGTGGGAGAGCTCCTCGAGCCAGTGCAGATCCGTTCTGTGCCGACCACCCTCGCACCTGCAACTGCAGATCCGATCTTGGATCCACTTCTAAGGTCGCCTTCATCAACAACTCGTCATTTGCTTCCTCGTTATCAGAGGAGGCACATCAACAATGACGATCTGATCGAATCCATCGATCGGGTCGGCCTGAAGCTCACCGATTGCCTCTCCGTCGCCGAATCAGCTCTGGATACTTTCGTTCGGCGCCGACCACTCTCCGATCCAGATCTATCAGAAGCTGCTCGACAAACTCCGAGGGTTACGGCCCTACCCTTCGGGCTCGCCAACACCGCCGCCACGTACCAAGATGCCCTAAGGGCCAGATTCACCAACCAGGTGGGGGATATCCATCCTCTCGCCGACCAGCTCCCGCCGATGGTCAACATGCTGCATGCCAGCCGATGCCCCAGAGCATCCCTCCAAACCATCTTGGAGGAAAGCCCGGACTTCAAATCTCAGGGCTCCACGGAGACCCTCGCCGAAACATTCACCGAGCAACCTCCTCTCCCGCCTTTTCAGGGTGGTGCCATCTTCAACGTCAGTATCGATAGCCCCCCTCAAAACGACGAAACCGATGAGGAACGCGCCGCTCATGAAAACAGGAACGTCAACCGCGCGCAGCATCATGAAAATGAGCGCACCCTCATGATGGCTGAGGCCACTCGCGACAACCAATTCGACTCACAAGGGAGGCCGCTTCATCACAACCTTGACGAAGATTTTCTCTGTGTCAACGGTCACAACGTCTACAAAACTCTAAGCGCTAACCTAGCCATAGCTGCCAATGAGCTCGCCCGGCTCCCGCAAACTCCTGAGGTCACCAAGGTCGCTGCCATGCTAAAAGCGGTGCACTGTCAGGTCAACAATATCCGCCAGGACCAAAGACCTTCGTGCTCGACAAGCATGATTCATCGATCAGCTAGCGCCAAGATCCAATCGCTGCCCTAGCCAAAGCCGTTTCGCCGACCAGTCACTGCCCCTCCATGGTGGAGTTGGGGGCCACCGCGCCGAGCACCATCGCCAGCACTGACTAGGAGGTCGAACAGGACGCTCGAGTGCACCTCAGTAATCTCTAGGATGCACGATGGCAGTATCGAGTAGCATCACTTTGGTCGCCATGAAGATGAAGTACTGCCACCGCCAGGAGTACGAGCGAGAGTACGGTAACCCAGACTCAGCTCTGGAGCCGATCGCCACCAGGCAACATCATAGATGATGGAGCTGGCAATCTCAAAGGACCTCTGGCATTCACCAGGGCACTCCGAACACTCTAGTGGCCACGTGGTTTTAAAATCACTAGGGTCGAGCCCTATGAAGGAAGGATGAACCCAACCCAGTGGCTATAGGCTTACGCCACTGGACTGGTCGCGCCGCCGGAGGCGACACCAACGTCATGGCGAATTACCTCCCTGTCATGCTCACGCCAGCCACCATGAGTTGGTTCACAAGCCTCACCACGGACTCCATCGCATCTTGGGAAGAGCTAAAGAAAGTTTTCACCGACAACTACATGGCTACATGTACGCATCCGGGCACCAAGCATGATCTCAACCGTATCACCCAAAAGCCATCCGAGCTCCTCCGTAGCTATATTAGATGCTTCTCCGAGATGAGGAATTCTATTCCCAACATCACAGAAGCTGAGGTCATCACCGCCTTCATCCGAGGACTTCATCACCGCGAGCTCCGTTCCAAGTTCAACCGAAAGCCACCTACAGGCATCGGCGAGATGATCACGACTGCCAACCAGTACGCTGACGCCGAGGAAGCCGAGGTGCGTTTTAATGAAGATATGGGCACTAATCGCCCGCCTCACCGCTACGACGACCGCACCGACGACCGATGGCACAATGACCGCCGCTACGACGATCGCAGTTTCCACCGAGATAGCGGACGTGATCGGCCAGAAGGGTTCAAGCCTGGTTAGAATCACCACCGCCGACCAGACCACTTCGTTGCCAACGTCAATGAGCCGCGAGCCAAGCGTAACTATGATGAGCAGTACAAGAAGATCCTTGACGACCCATGCCCCCTGCATAAGAACACCAAACACAAGATGAAAGACTGCCTTGGTTTGGTCAAGGAGTTCTAGGACAAGTAGCTGACGACGATGCCAATGGCAGGAACGGAGGCCGCCGACCACCTGAGGGTAATAACAATGCCTTCTAGGACCATGACAAGGTGGTCGCCACCATCTTCGGAGGCCTTGCCTCCAACTGAGAGCAGAAGAGAACGGAAGCTCGCCGCCCGATGAGTGCTCACCGTCGCCTAAGAGGAAACCACCACCAACCCTAGCTATCGCCCATGGTCTGAGGTCCCCATCACCTTCAGTAGGGCCGACCAGTGGGTGGACATACCCTACATAGGGCATTTTCCCCTCGTCCTCGACGCGACTATCTAGAAGGTACTCTTCAGAAAAGTCCTCGTCGACGGTGGGAGCGCTTTGAACCTACTCTTCGCCAGGGGCCCTAAGAGAGTTGGGTCTCAGGACAACAGATCTCACGCCCTCGGATTCCTCCTTCTAGGGGCTGGTACCTGGCAGGGCATCCAGACCACTTGGAGAGATTACCCTACCAGTACAGTTCGGCACTGGCAAGCAACTACCGCGTCGAGCATATCAACTTCTACGTCGCCGACTTCGACACCGCCTACCACGCCATACTTGGTCGACCGGCTCTGGCCAAGTTCATGGCCATACCGCACTATGCGTATCTGGTGTTAAAGATGCCTTCGCCTGCAGGAGTCCTATCTCTACGCGCCAACCTCTCCGTCGCCTACGCTTGCGAGACAGAGAGTCTCGCCCTCGCCGAAGCCACCGACCTCTCCATCCTAGATGGCTAGCGTAGTCGCCGAAGCCAAGATGGCGCCCACTGATGACATGGAGATCCTAGAGCTAGAGCTTCCTCGTGCTTCTAGCCAAGTCCAAGGAAGTCAAGGAGGTCCGGCCTCGGCCTCGACGACCCCTCCAAGACTATGAAGATCGGGGCTCACCTTGACCCCAAATAGGAAAGCACGCTCGTCTCCTTCCTACGTGCCAACGCCGACGTGTTTGCTTGGAAACCTATAGACATGCCGAGGGGTACCAAGGGAGAAGATCGAGCACTCCTTGAATGTCTCGCCGACTCGCCAAACCGATCAAGCAGAAACTCGTCGATTCACGCTAGACAAGAAGGAGGCTATTAGGGTAGAAATAAAATGGCTTTTAGCTGCCGGATTTATAAAAGAAGTGTATCATCTAGATTGGTTAGCTAATCCTGTTCTCGTTCGAAAAAAGAATAAAGAATGGAGAATGTGTGTTGATTATACTGATCTTAACAAACACTGCCCTAAAGACCCCTTCGGCCTGCCTCGAATAGACGAGGTTGTAGACTCCACTGCCGGCTGCGAACTGCTCTCCTTTCTTGACTGTTACTCCAGCTATCATCAGATCTCCCTCAAGGAAGAAGACCAGGTCAAGACTGTCGTTCATCACACCTTTCGGTGCATACTACTACACCACTATGTCCTTCAGACTCAAAAACGCTAGGGGTGACCTATCAAAGGGCTATCCAGATAGTGCCTCGACCAATAGATCAGCCTGCAACGTCGAAGCCTACATCGATGATGTGGTTCGTCAAGACCAAAACCGCCGACAATCTTATCGCCGACCTTGAAGAAACTTTCTCCAACTTGAACTAAATACCGATGGAAGATGAACCCTTCAAAGTACATCTTTGGAGTTCCATCTGGTATACTGCTGGGCTACATCGTTAGTGCTCGAGGACATTGAACCAAACCCTGACAAGGTCTCCGCCATCACCAACATGAAGCGGCCAACATGCATCAAGGATATACAGAAGCTTACAGGCTGCATGGCTACGTTAAGTCGCTTCATCTCATGCCTCGGTGAAAAAGGGCTACCTTTCTTCAAGCTCCTTAAAGCCTCCGAGCATTTTTCCTGGTCAGAGGAGGTAGGACACAGCTTTCGAGCAGCTCAAGTTGTTCTTAACAAAACCTCCGATCATGACAGCGCCATGGCCAGATGAAACTCTACTGATCTACATCGCCGCCACTTCTCGCGTCGTCAGCACGGCTATTGTCGTCGAACGCAAAGAGTCCGAGCATGCCTACAAGGTGCAACGTCTGGTATACTTCATCAGTGAGGCTGCTTAATGAGCCCAAAACTCGTTATCCTCAGGTACAGAAGCTGTTATACGCAATTCTGATTACATCCTAAAAGCTCCGACACTACTTCGAGTATTACAAGATCACCGTGGTTACCGAGTTCCCTCTGGGGGACATTCTCCACAACAAAGAGGCCAACGGCCGCATCATTAAGTGGGCTATTGAGCTCAGGCACTTACTTCATTGAATTCAGAAGCAGACCTACCATTAAGTCACAGGCGCTTGCTGATTTCATCGCTGAGTGGACCGAGATCCAAGAACCCATTGCCGCCACTTGCCTAGAGCAGCTGGGTGATGTATTCTGATGGCGCCCTTAACATCAGCGGTGCCGGCAGCGGGCATTCTGTTCATTACGCCTACCAAAGATAAGCTCCGCTATGTCCTCCAGATACACTTTCCGGCCTCCAACAACGCCGCGGAATATGAAGCATGTCTCCATGGTCTACGAATAGCTATCGAGCTCGGCGTCAAATGACTTATGGTGTATGGGACTCCGCTGCTGGTTATCAACCAGCTCAATCAAAGACTGGTCCTATTCCAGTGAGAAGATGGACACATACTGCGCCGAAATCAGGAAGCTTGAAGGGAAGTTCTATGGTATCGAGTACCACCACGTGGTACGAGATCAAAATCAACTAGCCGACCAGCTCTCAAAAATAGGTTCGTCTCGCGCCACGGTTCATGCTGGGAGTCTTCGTGCAAGATCTCCTGGTGCCATCCATTAAAGAAGAAAAGGAAGTTGAGGAGGTTCCCCCTGCCGAGCAGTTGGTACTAGCGGTGCCTTCGTCGGTCGCCGATTGGAGGGAGCAGTTCATCAAGTACCTCACCAACTCTGAAGTACCCGCCGACAAGACCGACACCGAACATGCCTAATTCGCCGAAGTAAGCACTACGTGTTGGTAGATGGTAACTTGATGAGGAAGAGTGCCAAGGAAGGGGTATTGCAGAAGTGCGTCCCTCAAGATGAAGGAGTGAAGCTGCTTCACGAAAATTCATTCTGGTTCCTGTGGCAATCACGCGGCCTCGAGAAACCTGGTTGGCAAAGCTTTCCGAGCTGGCTTCTACTGGCCCATGGCCATCTCCGACGTAGAAGACCTCGTCCAGCGCTGTGAAGGATGTCAGTTCTTTCGCCAAGCAAATACACAGTACCAGGCATAGGAACTGCAGACCATCCCTAGCTTCTTGGCCTTTCGCATGCTGGGGACTGGACATGATTGGGCCTTTCAAGCTAGCGCTAGGAGGTTTCTGGTATGTATACGTCGCCATTGATAAGTTCTCCAAGTGGATCGAGTACAAACCGCTCATTTCAGCTACTACAAAGAAAGCAGTCGACCTCTTTGAAGATATCATACATAGGTTCAGGTCTCCCGAATAGCATTATCACCAACCTCGGAACCACGTTTACTCGGCCATCATTTTTGGGACTTCTGTGAAGACCGGTGCATCTCCGTTAAATACGTTTCCGTTGCTCATCCTAGAGCTAATGGCCAGGTTGAGCGGGCTAATGGTATGATCCTTGACGCCCTCAAAAAGAGGCTATATCAGAAAGAAGAAAAGCATCCGGGTAGATGGCTCAAAGAGCTACCGGCTTGTGGTCTGGGGACTTATGCACTCAAGCTAGTCGCAGTACCGGTGTGTCTCCATATTTTTTGGTCTATGGCTCAGAGGCCATACTACCAGCAGATGTTGCCTTCCGAGCACCCAGGGTGGAAAATTATGATGAAGAGCAAGCTGCAGGCTGTTCGGATAGAGGACATTGACCGGGCCGAGGAAGAACGCCTGATCACCTAGCGTCCGCACAGCCAAGTATCTAGAAGGTCTGCGAAGGTACTATAACCGCAACGTAAAAGGTCGTTCATTCACCGTCGGCGACCTCGTTCTCCGAAGAAAACAAAAGACCGAAGGGTTGCACAAGCTTTCTTCCCCTTGGGAAGGGCCCTACGTCGTCAAAGAGGTCACCCGACCTAGGATCTTATCGCCTATGTGACTTAGATGGGATTGATGTTCCAAACTCATGGCACATCGAGCACCTTATACGTTTCTACCCTTGAAACGCTCCAGATATGTACTCTCCATTTTATGATGAATAAAGTTTTGGTCTCCATAATTTGTCTCCATTTTTTCCCTTTAACTTTCGATCTCCGCGTACGGTCGCCGAGCATTACGATACTCCATAACAATCTCCAAAAATCGCCGAACGGTTTTTTCTCCAAAACGTTTTCTCCAAAATCAGCCGAACGATTTCTCCAAATCGCCGACCACAATTTCACCGAGCAATTTTCTCCAAATCTCCAAAAAATCATCAAACGGTTTTTTCTCCAAAACGATTTCTCCAAATCGATTTCTCCAAATCGCCAACACATTTTTTCACCGAAAATCACCGAATAAGTATCCTCCAAATCACCAAGCACGTTTCCTCCAACACGCCAACGTATCTCGCCAAACGTTTTCTCCAAACCACCGAGCACTTTACTATAAATCTCCAAGATATTTCGCCGATCAGCGAGCAGCTTATTTTCTTCTTCGTTCTCTTCGGAGATGACCCAGTCTTCGATCTCTCCCTACATGTGCCATGGGCTCCACGCTCTGTGTTATGGGTGGTCGGCTGTGGTTCCTTGGTCATGCCTATTTCTCCTACACGTGCACGGGCCCCCGCGCTCGACGTTATGGACTATGGGCTATCCAAGGTCGAAAGCGCAGCACAGAACTAATTGCTCGGTTGCTGCTTATACTACCTCTATCCCCAAATTATTTCAACAAGTGCCGAGCAGCACATGTTCCGTGCTGTTCCCTATGGAGAAGACCCAGTTTCCGATCTCTCCCTAAACAGTGCCACGGGCTCCGCGCTCTGCGTCATGGGTGGTCGACTTGCGGTTCCTGGGTCACGCCTATTCCTCTTACACGTGCACAGGCTCCGCGCTCGACGTTATGGAGCATGGGCTAGCCGAGGTCATAGTGGTCGGTCGGAAACCGAGTGCTTGAACGCTACTTGAACTACGCATAATCTCGTCGGGATTTAAACTACAAAGATTTCTTCGCCGACGCCTAAGCAAACTGCATGCACATGCTACTTATAACATCTGCCATGTATATAATTGTTTTTTACGCATTCGCGCATTCTAACTACACTATCCAGGAATTGTAGATGATCTTCGCCAAGCAGATCATTGTGCTTCGCCACCACCGTCCATTTCGCCAAACTAGGTCTATATCGCCGACGAGCATTTTTGCTACATATTCAACCTCATCCTCCAGCAGCTGGGTTTCCACATCGTTCAACCCGTCGGCAAACCCACCCCCTACCGACTGAAGATCGACAGTCGGGTAGTGGGACCGAAACCACCGCTAGGGCATGAGTTGCGGCTGTCATGACGGCGTCGTGGTTGAAGTTCTTGAAATTCTCCCACATTGCCTTGCACCTCTAGGATGATGGTATCTGACCCTTGCCTCCTACCATCAAGTCGGGGTGCCGTTTCTGGGTCGACGCAGTCAAGCACTGGTTTTATTGCGGTAACTACAGCATTGAAGTTGTCTTTTTAGGACCTGGGCTTCCTGCACCAGCACATCAAATTGTGCCTTGGCTTTACGGCGATAACCTGCAAACGTTACAATGTTCCATCATACCAGAAAAATACTTCAGTAGTAATTCCGACCAGGAGGTATTCACCTTTCAGCTCCTCGGCCAGTTTGTTTGCTCGCTCCGACTCTTTGCTTTCTCTTGTTGGATTTGCTCGACGGTCTTGCGAAGCTGGCCGAGCTCCGCATCTCGCTCTACAAGCAAAATAGTTATCACCTAAAAGATGGTTGTTCAACAAAATACAAAGTATATTCGCCAATAATCATACCTGTGTTCTGATCGGTTAAGCTTTTAGCTGCTGGTTTTTCTTTTCCAACTGGTCGGAAGCATTTTTCAGTTGTTCTGACGCAACAGCCAGCTGCTCAGTTTTCTTATACAGCTGTTCGAATGCTGCTGCCAGCTGATCGGATTTCCTCTGCTAGCTGCTCGGTTGCAGCTGCCAACTGCTCGGACAGAACCCCCTTCTGATGTTCTAGGTCCCACGAATTGGACTCTGCAAGGTCTCGCTCGCGTCGAGCCCTCTGGATGTTCTTCTCATATAGGTTCATTGCCTCCCAGAGTTTCTTGTTCTCTTCGGCAAGGGGCTCCATCCTCTTTATCAGTTGATGCTCGCTGCTCGGCTGTACGCGTTATACCCTGTGGATGTACAATGCCAGTGATGAACTTCGATCTCCAACACCATTTATTAATATTATAGTTGCAGTACTAACCTCGATTTGAGTCATTACTCTAGCTACCGCGGATCTCAGCCTCTTCATCTCCTTGGTGGTGTTTTCTTCCTCGATAACTACCACTTCTTCCCCGCATTTTCGGATAATCCAGATGGACTGGGGTTGAGGTTCAGCTCGCTCGATCTCCTCAACCTTGTCCTCTTCGACCGTCGCTCGAGGCACCACTAGGGGGCTTTGTGGCCGGATAACGGCTCCGACCATTCCTGGCGTCGCTACGGGCGGTACAATTTGCTCCTCGGTCGTCGTCGGAGTTGCTTCCCTAGCCTCTGATGCATCAACAGCAGCTGCAGCTTCCGCTCCCAAAGTACCGACGGTTTCAGTCATAGCCTCGGTCTATGTTGCTGATGCGCCTGTTGTTTGCGCCAATGGTTCGCCATCGCCGGGACCGCCGGCAGCGGCAGCTAACCTCTCTTCTGGTTGCCGAGCACTCGGGGACTCCAGGATAGGAGCAGTTGGTGTTGTTTCTACCGCGGGTGCGGTCCTCGGTGTTGCTCTGCATAATGTCGGCTTGTCGGTATTCAAAAGAGGTCAAGGAACAACATTACTACTATAAGACAAATATACTCATGGTTTGGTCTTTCGGTTCAACTTCTTGAACCGACGATACCTGCCTGATCCTCTAGGTGCAGCTGCATGGTCCGCCTCAGTGCTCTGCTGAGGAGGTTCCCGCTCTTCTATAGAAGACCGATGATTCGTTTGGTGTTTCGGAGCCCTCTCCACATGCTACTCTGAGGTTACTCCTGTTTGTTGCTCGGGGACTCCGGTCATCCGCACCGCCAGGACTTCCATCATCAGTTGTGTAGGAATCTCTTTCGCCCTCTGAACGGGGACTTCAGCATGGAGCGGTGGCTCCTTCGTGCTCGGCGGACACGCTGTCAGGTCTTCATCATCGTCAGACCACTCCAACACTGCAGTCCTTCACGGTCGAGTAACCTGGTCATCACCAAGCGAGATGCCGCCCGGTTTGTAGGAAGCGGTGCCCGCCGTCTTTCTCCTCTTTCGAGCCAGCTCGTCTACCGCTGGCCTTTTCCCATGGATTTTCTCCGATACTGGGGACACACTATCCGACGAGGTGCTCAGCCCCTCCTCTTTAGGCTACGGCGGTCGTCGGCTATCTACTCCCGTCGGCCATTCACTCCTCGATACACCCGAGAAGTATACGGCTCTATCCTATGAGTGGATCTTTTTACAGGTGAATGAGTCCAGATGTTTGGGAATGACGACAGATTAAAAGCATTAGGAACATAATGTTGAGACGTTTACCTGGGGTGGCTGGTTACTACAGTTAAAGGGTTTTGAATACCCTGGCATGTTGAATGAGACATGCGAAGTGAACAGTTCTACAGCTCGCTCTTCGATGACCTCCTTCAATAGCATATCCGGTTTCTCCTGGGTACCATCAGTTTTCCCTTTGAATTCAAAGGCAGGATGGGCTCTCTCCTTGCAGGTTTGAACGCGGCACGATATAAAACTCACTGCTACCAATCCGCCGTTGATATTCACACCTCGGATTAAGTCAAGAAGCTCTTTCACTTGGTCCATATCAGCGTTTCTTGGCATCTCCGACCAGCTCTTTTGGTTCTTCGGGATGTGATCAGGGTCATAGTGGATGGCTGGGTTAGTCTGCCTTATGTAGAATCACCTTGTGTTCTAGTTTTTCAATGATGTGTTCAGTGGCACAGTAAGATATTCACCTGCCATTCCATCGTGCAGTTGAAGGTATACTCTGCCGACCACCTTGGAACCACCACCGCCTCTCTTCTTCAGCCAGAATAGATAACGAAAAAGGTTGAAGTGGGGAAGGATACTAAGGAATGCCTCACAGAAGTGGATAAAGATAGAGATGTGAAGAATGGTATTTGGGAGGAGATTGCACAAACTGACTACCCATAGCTCCAACAAATCCCTAAGGAATGGATGAACAGGGAATCCCAACCCACGCCAAAAGTAATCTTCAAATACACAACTTCGTCGGTATAAGGTGTTGGAAAGGGCTCACCGAGGGCCGACCGCCATCTGGCGGTCGCGCGGTCAGGAAGAATGCCTACCTCAACCAGTCTATTCAGCTCTGCCTCTCTAGTGCACGATGGCACCCACCCTACATCCCTCCGGGCCTCGGTGCCCGCTTTCTTCGAGCTTGTCTTCTTCGATTTCACGGCTCCCTTCTTCGGCGCCATCCTTTAGAT
>NW_027096982.1:0-60000 GCF_019320115.1 Miscanthus floridulus
TTGCCCCTAAATCCTATACAAGTTGCCTAGGTTCATAACATATTGTTCTTGTAGTCATCAACCACCATGTAGGCATGGATCCCACTAGATTTCCTCTATGGTCATTGTTATGATTTGTGCTACCACTTAAATGCAGTTTACATAACTCATGATGTACCATCCTACTCTTAAATGCAGGTGAATGTCTTACTAAATTTTTTAGGCTCTGTGAAAATGCAAATGTGACTTTGACATACTACTCTGTTCCTCACTCCTTGATGGGCTTATAATACTAGTAATTAGTTTGTATATATACATGTATTTATATAAGTAACAATACGTTACAGTTGCACTATTTGAAACTTGCGATTTTCATATACTTGTTTTGTAATTGTTGGAGATAGATAACTGGAAATCTAAATCGGTTTAACAAGTGTACTTTACTTTGGATAACTATAGAGCTATAGCAACAGCAACAAAGAAGACAGAAGCAAGATGGTTACGGTTCAGGTGTTTCAGTGAACTGATGCAATGAGAAAAAGGAGATGAAGGCAAGAAATAGAATAATCTTGCTGGTTAGTTCATTTTTCCTAGGCAGATCATATCCTTTGCCCTTGTTCATCTTCTTGTGTTTTACCTGTGCATTTATTCTCTAATTTTCGCTCTTCTCTCCACTCTAATTCCCCTTCTAGATCTAGATTGATCGGGGGTGTTTCTTTCTTGCTGGAGAGTGTAGAGGCAGAGCTGTAATTTCTGTGTACTGTTTATTGGGCCGAATAGCTGCTTTGTGGCTTGAATGAGTAGTTATTTGATATAGCAGGTATCGGATCTTGCACCCGTTAAGGTTTGGCGGGCCCGGTAGCTGCTTTGGTTGGGTTTGTGGGTTCATTTGCGGACCCATTTTGTTGCCCGCTACAGAAAAAGCAACAGAGAATAGATTTGACCCTTGGATGCAGATCCAAGGGCCCTGGACGTCGCCTAAGATGGTTCATATATTTTAGGCGATTGAAATATAGCAACTCCCTTAAATAAATAAATTCTAAGGCACATAATAAATACTAGTATAATAAAAGATTAGTTGATTCAATTTAAATAGGTGTTTATTGTGTACATGTTTTGAGTTTAATAAAGGTGGAAACAAACTCAGACTGTCAAGCCATCACGTGAGTGATGCGGCGTCAACAAATGTCTGTAGTTTCAAAATCGAAGTGAGAAAGAAGAGTGGGAGTGAGGAATGGGGACGTGGCGTCAACCAAGGTTTTATAGTTTCAAATTGAAAGTGAGAAGAGTGAGAATGAGGGGTGGAGATGGAAGTAAGAAATTTGTCGCTTCTAATATTACTACCCCAAGCCCCAGTCTCGCTTGCTCATACGACCATCGCTGAGGCCGATAGCACCATGGAGAGTGTTCGGCTCAACTGGATTATTTACTATTCATGTTGAAAAACACTGTTCATACTAAAAATGTTGTGAGAGAAAAACATTGTTCCAGCTGGAAAAAAAAGAACAAGCCGATTGACCAGCCAGCCGAAATCGTCATCCGTCCTTGCTGGGTCACACCGTCGCCAAAAAGCTCATCTCACCAGAGCACAAATAGTCTTTGTGTGGCAAGATGGTGAAGGTCAAGCAAGGCTCAACTACAATGGATCATGCAAAAGTGAAGGTCAAGCTATAGGTGCAGGTTGGCGAACCGCTGTGACGGTGAAGTGCAAGTAGAAAGCTTGTCATCAATATACCAAGGCGACGATGGAGAACGAGTAAGGCTTGGGATGATGGACTATGAAGGTCATATGAAGTTATGAAGTGATTCATATCATTCTTGAAGAACAAGCCAAAGATTGGATATCATGTGTGGATATCAAGTGGCTTGAAGAAGAGAGGATGAGTATTAACAATGAGCTTCAATTTTTGTTTGGTTCGAAGGATGGAGTGGGTTAGGATAGATGGCATCTTAACACCGTCACCTCCTATTTATGTGGGATCCAGCTGTCAACCAGCTCCAACCCATCTTCCACCTCCCATAGTTACCTAGAAGCACAGAGCACCGCACCGCCCCATCTCTTCGCCTCAGTGGCTAGCCCCCGCCCCAGCGACCAGTGCGGCCCGCCTTGCATCCTGCATCCTTTGGACTCTACATCCCACGCCGTGCCGCGTCGCCTCGGTGGCCAGCGTCATCCCGCCCCAGATCCGCCTGTCGCGCCCTAGGTAGGCCCCCGCACGTTGGGAGGGAGAAGGGAAGAAACGGCGCCGCGACGGCATCGAAGTGGGTCGAGCGGTCCACCCAATTTGGAAAAACCAAGGACATGATTAGTTACTTTGGTGATGGAGAGTCAGGATGGAGAGCCGGTCCAGGATGGTGAGATATAGGCGCCCTATTTGCTTGGACTTGTTTGGCTTACAAGCCATACTTTTTCAGCCAACGAACAATATTTTTCTCTCACACCAAATCAGCCAACAGTACTTTCAGCCATGGCTTATCAGCCAAACAAGCTCAAATGAACAGGGCGATGGTCAAACCGTGCACCCAGTCATGTTTGGCTGTCTTTATTGTTGGTCTAGTACGAGATGAGATCTTGTTTGGTTGCATGCATGGATCAAAGTTTTGAGTGTATGACACGTGGGCCCTTGCACCATGGGTGCATCGCGAGGGAAGTGGTAATCAAGAAGACAGAGCCATGTGGGATGACGAAGGGTAGAGGAATGAAACAAAGCAGGCAAAAGGTGTGAGGCGGAGAACCAACACAGGAGAGGAATATGGCAAAGCAAGCAAAGCGTGCAAAGGGATGACCTGGTTCGGGCAACCAATCACCCCCAAATGAACCCACATCTAAGGGAAATATTCTCAATGCGGGATGGACCCACCCAGAGATCCTAAAATCAAATACCTCTGGATCTAGATTTAACCCACTTCAAGCCGCTCCAACCCTCAAAACCAAACACATGCTAATAAACCTTACTCCCTTAGCTCTTTTTTTACGAAGAAAGTAGGTAGGTACTCTATCCATCCACAAAAGAATGTCGGAATGACTCTCCCATCATCCTGATAGCATTTTTTTTACCAATTCGTGCTTACCCTCTGAAAATCTAAAATTGAGCTTCAGCTGCCTATCCCATAATGCATTCTTTGTGTTCTTTGGTACCTCTTTCTAGTTAGGGATTTCTTGGTTCAATTTATCTCTTACTAGGGCACCGATCGTATTATGGAATCATCCTCTTAATTCCTTCGGCTCAAGGATCTCCCCTGCTGGTCCGACCTCCATTATCACATAGCATGCCTTATCTAGATATAGATTTCCTTTTCTATCCCCTCATTTCCTCTTAGGCTTGGTAGTCGTGGTTGTGTCTTGAGGTTGTGGAGCAGAGGCATCATGATCCATCTCTATGGCTGTTGCCTCTGCTCTCCTTTCCTTTACTCCGTCTTGTCCAGCGAGATGTCGCGGACATCGACGTTGTCTTTTCTAAGTTTTAGGAGGAACCTATATATGATAGGTCAAAGTATTAGCAGAGGTAACACAACCAAAGCTTTAGCAAAATTTACAAGCTAAGGCTTTTTCCCTACCTCCTCGTTCGGGTTAAAATCCTTGTCCAAATCTTCCTCCGTTGACCTCCTTCTGACTTCACGTGGGAAAGGATCCTCAGGACTTTCATATTCCTCTTCTGAGTTATCATCATCATCATCCTCTTCTTCTTCGCCTTCAGCAGCCTCTCCTGCTCTTCCTTTTGCTCCCCTTCCTCCTCGTCACACTACTCCTGAGTAAGCATCACTTCTAGATCCTTTTCTAACTCGTTATCGAACTGCTCCTGAGTTAGCTGGTCCTCTAGTGCTTGCTCCTCATTGGTTGGGTGCTCATCATGCTCGGGGCATTGGGCTGCACTATTTGGTGTCCATGACATTATTTTGTGCTTTGTTCTAATAGATGCAAGAAAGTATGCTTTAGATACGCGAGAAGGTATAAGAAATAAAAAGGGCTATAAACCAAAATAGTCCTATAAAACAACAATATATCAAAAAAAGAGTAGTAGTAGTGGTAGAGGCCTCAGAAACATGTCAATCATCATCTGATCTTGAACTTGGAGCATCAAGGCATCATAACAGAGAAGAGAGGAGAAGGTAATGTAGGGGTGGCTGCTAATGATGCCAAGTTCCTCACAAGTTCTTGATCATCAGCTCATATTCCATATAATGTATGGACTTGGACAATTTCATCATCGGCAAAACAAAAGAGAGGAGAGGAGAGGGGAGATGTAGGGTCAAGATGGCAGACTAGAGGGGGGGGGTGAATAGTCCTTTCTAAAATTAATCGTGTCGGCTAACCGAAACAAGTGCGGAATTAGAACTATCGGTCTAGCCAAAACTACACCCCTCCATCTATGTTCTCTAGCACCTTCCAAAGATACTAATTAAGCAACAAAGGTGCCAGGCTAGCTAGAGCTCACCTAACCAATTCTAGAAGCAAGGTCACACAAACCTGTGCCACTAGTACTTTAAGCAACAAGAGAGCTCCTACCCATGCTAGTAAGCAAAAGCACAAAGCCAACTAAGCTCACTATTAATGCTCAATAAAAGGGCAACCAATGCCAAATTAGAGAGCACAAATATTTAGCTACACAAACTAAGCAAAGTGACTAATAAGGTTACACAAACCTAATTAGCCACGTAAGGGAGCTACTTCTATGCTACACAAGCAAGAAGGCAACTAGTAAGCTACACAAGCTAACTAATTATAAGAGCAACTACACAAGCACAATGTATATGAAAGTAATTACAAGCTTGTGTAATGAGGATGCAAACCAACGGGAAGAACAAGGTTGACACGATGATTTTTCTCCCAGGGTTCACATGCTTGCCAACACGCTACGTCCCTATTGTGTCGATCACTCACTTGGTGGTTCGACGGCTAATTGGCATCACCCGCCAAGCCTGCACGTCGGGCACTGCAAGAACCTACCCCGAAAGTGAGCATAGCTCAATGACATGCTCAACTTGAGTTGCTCTTCGTGGCTCCCACGGGGCAAGCACAATGCCCCTCACAAAGCTCTTCTCCGGAGCACCGCACAAGCTTCTTGTGGGCTTCAACGGAGACCGCCACCAAGCCATCTAGGAGGTGGCAACCTCCAAGAGTAACAAGCACCATCGGCTTGCAACTCGATCACCTAGTGCCACTCGATGCAACCTCACGATGCAATCGTACTAGAATCGCTTTCTCACACAATCGAATGATCACTATCAAGTATATGTGAGATAGAGGGCTCCCAAGCACTACTACACAAGCCACCAAGGCTCTAGTATGCTTAGCTACCAGCCCAAGGCTGACCATGGGTTCTATTTATAACCCCACGAACAAATAGAGTCATTACCCCTTCATTGGGCAAAAGTCAGGACGACCGGACTCTCTAGTCCGATCGACCGGACGTTGGACCTTAGCGTCCAGTCATACGATGCACACCATGTGTCCCCTTCTTCAAACGCTATTCATCTGATCTCAACAGTCATCTGATAACCGGATGCAGCAGCTTGAACTGACCGAACGCAGCAACCCCAGCGTCCGGTCATTTCTAGGAAGGTACCAGACATGACCGGACATGTCCGGTCGGTCACGATTGGACGCAACACTAGCATCCAGTCACCTCCAGCAACACTGCTCTGCCTACATCATCACATATCACCTTAACCGGATGCATATGGCTAGCGTCCAATCACTTCCAATGCCAGTGTCCGATCGATGTCCGACGCCTGCCCGCTGACTGCCACTACTGACCGGACGCTAGAACCCAACGTCTGGTTACTATGTGACCAGTGTCTGGTCCACTCTGTGAGACCCTACCTTTTCTATATAGGGCGCTGGTGGCACCGTCAGACTGTCCACACTCTACGGGCGGACACTCCGCCAGTGGAGTTCCAAACCCTTGCCTTCGTTCCTTCACCGAGTTGATCCACATCAACTCCAACTTCTTCTCCTTTGCAAATGTGCCAACACCAGCAAGTGTACACCATCATGTGTATGTGTGTTATCATTTTCACAATCATTTTCCAAAGGATTAGCCACTCAACTTGCCATGCCACTCAATCCTAGCGACGATGCAAAGTTAGATCACTCAAGTGGCACTAGATGACCGATATGCAAACAAGTTTGCCCCTCTTAATAGTATAGCCATCTATCCTAAACCCGGTCACAAACTTCTCTACACACCTATGACCGGTGAAATGAAATGCCCTAGGTTATACCTTTGCCTTGTGCATTCCATTCCATCTCCTCCAATGTTGATGCAATACATGCACCAACATGATCAACAATGATATGATCCACTTCATATCATCACGTGATCATATTGGTTCATCGATCTTGACTTCACTTGCTTTTCACCATTGCCTTCGTCCATCGGCATTAAGTCTTGCTCAAGCTTCACCGCCACACGGTCTATCGCTCCAAAGCCTCCGACTTGCCCTTCATGCTTGCAACTGGTCCATTAAGCCAAGTCTTGTCTTGATCTTCTCCACCTTGATCACATGACTCAATGTCATGTCTCATGTGCAATGAGCTCCTTCATCATCACATGTGTGAGCTTTGCAACATCTCCAAGACATTTTCACCTTCATGGCATATGTTGCTCACACATATGTATCTGTGGACTAATCACCTATGTATCTCACATAAACATAATCAGTCCACCTAGGTTGTCACTCAATTACCAAAACCACACAAAGACCTTTTAATCTCTTCCTTTTTGGTAATTGATGACAACTCTATAAAGATATGGAAATTAAGCTCTTTTGGATTCATGTTGCTTGCCCAAGCAATTTTACCATGTGAAAATAATTTTGGACAAGTACCACAAACCCAAGATGGTAGTATTAGCTCCCCCTACATATGTGCTAGTGTGTTTGATTTGAAGCTTGCACATATGCATAGATTAAAATTGTGGAAGAGTAATTACTACTAAATGATGCTAAGGTGTATAGAATAAACCTTTGAAGCGTGTACAAATTGAAGTTGCACCTTTAAGTTCATCCTTAGCACCATGGTTAGCTAGATATCACTTGGAAATAAAAGCACTAGATACCTTGTGAGATCAACATTAAAAGCTAGGTACTAGCATTACTTGAAAAGCATACCAAGTGTCTAGCTATCATCCTATGCATGCTAGTTATCAAATCATCATTCAAGTTCTACAACTAGCATACACCACACAAGCATGCATATTGAATTTGAAAGTTTATGCAATGCAAGCAAGCACATGAATATGCACATATCAAATGCAATCAATCAGAGTTCATGAGCTTGCTCCCCCTACTTGTGTGCTTCTCTTGTCTAAGAATTTTGATCTGTCTCTCTTCTTCAATGTTGCTCTCTCTTTGTCCATGTCCATGTTCAACCTCTACTTCTTTGAGCTTTTATATCTTATCTCTTCCCCTTGTACAATCTCTTATCTCTCCCCCTTGTACAATCTCAATCTCAAAGCTTTCATATCTTTGTACAATCTCTCCCCCTTTATCATCAATTTCCATAAAAGGTGTGCTTCTCATTGATGCAAAGGTATGCATTTGCGGTAGATGGTTGAGGCTTGAATCTTGCATTTTTTATGGACATCACTTGATTATTGGAATGACACCATTTGTAAATACCACTTGTAACTTGTACCACTTGTATCTTGCATAGGGCTTCTTGAGATACCACACATAAGATTTTTGATCTTGAGATCAATTTGTGGGACACCCCCTATGTGATAGCATGGGTCATCCATTTGATACACTTGAGCTCTTGTAGGTGAAGGATGCATTCTTCATTTGATGATCACTTAAAGTTGAGGATCACTTGTGGAACCATCGTCTTGCATGATTGATACCATGTGTAGATATGATATCACTTGAAAGGATCTTCTAGTATGGAATCACTTGTTGGATTTTTTAATAAAAACTATTTCTTGAACATTTGCTATCTTCATGAGTACCACTTATAGGAATATCACTTGTGAGTTGATCTAGACATCATTTGTAGATTCTTGATAAAATACTTTGAGTCTAGATACCATTTGAAACAAACAAACTAGATATCCATTTGTATTATTGTCTTATGCTTGTACTCTTATCACTATCATGAGCTTCTATGATTGACTTGAACTAAATTGATTTGCCTAAGCTTCCAAGTCCGGTTTGAACCAATGACAAGCTTCTTCACACCTCTTGCAAGTGTTATCTTGCCAATGTTGTACTTGTCACTTGTTAGCAATCCAAATTAAGTCAAGTACTTGGGTTCACTAGCTCATGAACAAATTCATGTACTAACCACTAGATCAAGTAATCATTCAAACAATAGTGGTAGGCTATGAATTTAAGCATTTCATTTGTTATGCATGATCCTATGAAGCATGTACTATATGCACTAACCGCATACTAGTAAGGGATGAAATGATCATGCACATTACAATGATACCTTAGCTATGTTGGAGTAGAGGATAGTCACATAGATTCCAATTCATTACTCCAATAGCAATGTGAAGTCCAATTATAAGCTTGGTGAAGACCAATAGATACCATGTTGAATTTCATTCTTCACCCATATGAAATGAATACCACTTATGATCAAGTGCACTTTCTTGTTGTGGTTGGCTTACTTTATCTTTTGATCTTTGCTTGCATGAGAGTATCAATTTGAGAATACCACTTGAAATATCATGACTAGCTCTCTTTTAGGTGTTGCTTGCTTTTCTTGATCAACTCTTTTGATTGCTTCAACTAAGCATCTCAAATGTTCCTCAGATCACCACTTCCATGTTAGCCTTCTAAGTATCACACTTGGTTCACCTACACATAGGCGGCAAGCCCCTACACTAGGGAGAAGTGACCTCTCTCCAAGAATCATTCTTGATACTCACTTGAAATGACTTGATTGATTGATCCAAGTGATGGACTTAACTTGGTAAGTAACATTGATTTCCTTCTTTAAGTCATTTTGTTGCTTCTTGTTTAAGTCATTTTCTTTCTACCAAATGATTTCTAATAGTCACTAGAACTTAAACTTCAACTTCATCTTGAGTTTGATCTTGATCTTTCAATTTGAGTACCGAATGTGTGCAAAGTACACTCCATAATCAAATAGCCTTGTACTCTTTGCTTGTCATGCTTCTAGATCATCTCAAAACCAAACTTAGGTACCTCAAACACTTATAAACATGTTTCAACTTGAGGACCTTTCAATCAAAGTGACTCTAGATCAATCCAACATTTGTCACTTTTCTGACAGATTTTGTACCCTTAAAAGAAATAAGCATATCTCCCAAAGTACAAATACAAATACCACTAAATTTGGTAGAGGTGTGCAAAACTAAGTTACCTAGCAGGCTGTAAAAAATTTAGCTTCATTTGACTTCTAGATTGCTACCAGATTTCAATTCTTCCACCACTACTACATACTGAAAACTAGCTGCACTATAGCTGACAAGATCCACTCCAAAACCAAAGCATTTCTTATCCAATTCTCATGAAAATTATATAGCATCTTATACCATAAGTCTAGAGCATGTACACCAATTTTCATGCCAATCCAATAAGTTTTGATTACTCAAACATGGCTAAGATCATAGCTCACTCAGATTTTCAATATAGGACAAATTTCAATCACTTGAGCTATACTTCATCAATCATGAATCAAACTTGAAACTAACTCGTTTGAATACTTTCACAAGACATAAATCCATTTAATCCACTTACTAAATGTCATCTTATGAACTTATCCAACACAAATTAATCCAAACTTGACTACTAATCAATTATCCATTCAATCATCTCATAGCAAGCAACATTGCATATTTATCCAATTCAATCAACTCATATGCACCCAAATAAAATGATCAACAAGAGATATACCTTGGTTAGCTCATGACCATCCAACTAGCAAGCTTCAACTTAATTATTTGCAAGTCATCAAATATATCCAATTAATCACCAACAACTTATATTATAGCACTTGTATGTTGATAGCACTTGGACTTCACTCAATTTGTCATGGCATTGGGACAATGATCATCACTTAGAAATACTTGGCTCAACTACATAATCAATAAGATGAATATCATTTGAACCAAGCCTCCAATGCCGATGGCACCTACAAACAATCATCCACTTTTTGATGGTACCCAAACAACTTTGGGTCCTCTCAAGTTAGGTGCAACATACTTAGGCATAGCCTTAGTATGAATAATGGGATGTTTTGTAATAGCAACCATAGAGGTACCATTACCACCCTTCCTAAGCATAGAATCATCATTAATTGAAATAGGCTTAGCGGTATTACCTAGGGGACATGAATGTGCCATGTGTCCCCTTTCCCGGTATGAGTAGCACTTTCTCTTTGATTGAGCCTTTTCTTCTTTGCTTATGTTGTGCTTCTCATTGCCTTGCTTCTCCTTGTTTGCTTGAGCCTTCTTCTCAAGCTTGTTTGGACAACCCAAAGCTAGGTGGCCCAATATATCATAACTATAGCATCTCATGTGAGCAATCTTCTCCATTTTCTCTTCTTTGTTCTTGCTCATTTGCTTTGCATCTTGATTCATCCTTGGACGCAATGCTCTTTCTCTTGTTTTTCCACCCCTTCTAGTTTTCTTCTTCTTTATCATCAAATCACCATCTTCATGGTTGATCTTGATTTGTTCTTGGGGTATCTTCTCTTACTCAACTTGTGGCTTTGGTTGAGGCTCTTCTAGTTGCTTCACCAATTGCTTGGTTGGGCACATTGAGGTAAGGTGACCCCAAGTGCGGCACTTGAAGCACTTCACATGCTTGAGCCTCTCTTCTTCTTTTATCTTTTGAGCTTCTCAATGTTAGGGCAACCATTTGCAAGGTATCCCGCTTATGACACTGGTAGTACATGGTATGAGAGAGCTTTCTTTGTTGTAGCTTTTTCATCTTTCTTTCTCTCTTTTTTCACCCTTTGTCATCTTCTTCTTGAAGCCAAGGCCACACTTGTCACCATAGTTTCTTTGAGTCTTCAACATATGCTCAAAGGTGACTTTTAAGTTGTAGCACCTCTCTAACTTGTTGCTCAAATTCTTCACTTCATTTTGAGCTCATTGTTCTCCTTCAAAAGGTTAGTCTCACAAGACATAGAAGTAGAACAAGCATCTATTTGTGAAGAACATGGCATTTCTAATAAGTCATCACAAGAGGTGGATACATCCTTCTTGCCTACATCACAAGGGTTAGCAATAATATGTGATTGATCAATTGACCCATGTGATGAGCTCTCACTAGTTTTAGTTTTTCCATTAGAAATCTCCATAGTGAGAAAACATGGTCTTGTACCAAGTTATCATGAGCAACACTAAGTTCCTCATGAGCCAATTTTAGCTCCTCATGTGAACAAGTAGTAACATAAAGTAGTGTCACCTTGTGACATGAAGCAATGTGATGTAGTTGGAGAGCTTGAAGAAACATCACTCTCATAGCCCGAGCATGATCCATCATTATCACCATCAAGTGTGCATGGAGTAGCATCATCATTGGCATCACTTAATCTTGTCAAGTGATCTTGTGATATGATCATTATCATCATCACTTGACCATGAGGTGGAGCAATCTTCTACAATCACCGAATTGTGGTCATTCTCAACACACTCATGCGCCTCCTTCTTGGGATCATCTTCATCATTGGAGACCGTCCCATACTTCTCATTTAGATAACTCCAAATCTCATGGGCGGTCTTCATGTCAATGATCTCTCCAAATATATAATCATGCAAAGATCTATACATGATGTTAGTAGCTTGGATGTCGAGATCTAGGCATTTGTCTTGTGCTTGAGTTAGATTATCTTCATCCAACACATGAGAAAAGCCTATATCTACCATCCACCACATTTGAGGGCAAATAAACTTAAAATTGCATATCATCCAATTTTTCCATCGTGTAAAGTGTGTGCCATCAGAAATGTGTGGACAATCAACATCTAGCCCATAAGCCACCATCCTCTCAGGTCAGTGAAGACCACAAATGAGAGACTGGGCTTTGATACCACTTGTAGGGTCGAGATGGCGGACTAGAGGGGGGTGAATAGTCCTTTCTAAAATTAATCATATCGGCTAACCGAAACAAGTGCGGAATTAGAACTATCGGTCTAGCCAAAACTACACCCCTCTATCTATGTTCTCTAGCACCTTCCAAAGATACTAATTAAGCAACAAAGGTGCCGGGCTAGCTAGAGCTCACCTAACTAATTCTAGGAGTAAGGTCACACAAACCTATGCCACTAGTACTTTAAGCAACAAGGGAGTTCCTACCCATGCTAGTAAGCAAAAGCACAAAGCCAACTAAGCTCACTAGCAATGCTCAATAACAAGGCAACCAATGCCAAATTAGAGAGGCATAAATACTTAGCTACACAAACTAAGCAAAGTGACTAACAAGGTTACACAAACCTAATTAGCCACGCAAGGGAGCTACTTCCATGCTACACAAGCAAGAAGGCAACTAGTAAGCTACACAAGCTAACTAATTACAAGAGCAACTACACAAGCACAATGTATATGAAAGTGATTACAAGCTTGTGTAACGAGGATGCAAACCAATGGGAAGAACAAGGTTGACACGATGATTTTTCTCTCGAGGTTCACATGCTTGCCAACACGCTACGTCCCCATTGTGTCGACCGCTCACTTGGTGGTTCAACAGCTAATTGGCATCACCCGCCAAGCCCGCACATCGGGCACCGCAAGAACCTACCCCGAAAGTGAGGGTAGCTCAATGACACGCTCAACTAGAGTTGCTCTTTGCGGCTCCCGCGGGGCAAGCACAATGCCCCTCACAAAGCTCTTCTCCGGAGCACCGCACAAGCTTCTTGCGGGCTTCAACAGAGACCGCCACCAAGCTGTCTAGGAGGTGGCAACCTCCAAGAGTAACAAGCACCACTGGCTTACAACTCGATCACCTAGTGCTACTCGATGCAACCTCACGATGCAATCGCACTAGAATCGCTTTCTCACACAATCGAATGATCACTATCAAGTATATGTGAGATGGAGGGCTCCCAAGCACTACTACACAAGCCACCAAGGCTCTAGTGTGCTCAGCTACCAGCCCAAGGCCGACCATGGCTTCTATTTATAATCCCACGAACAAATAGAGTCGTTACCCCTTCACTAGGCAAAAGTCGGGACGACCGGACGCTCCGGTCCGATCGATCGGACATTGGACCTCAGCGTCCGGTTGTGTGATGCACGCCACATGTCCCCTTCTTCAAACACTATTCATCCAATCTCAATGGTCATCTGATGACCAAACACAGCAACTCCAGCGTCCAGTCATTTCCAGTAAGGTACCAGACATGACCGGATGCGTCCTATAGGTCGTGATCGGACGCAACACCAGCGTCCGGTCACCTCCAGCAACACTGCTCTGCCTGCGTCATCACACGTCATCTTGACTAGATGCATACGGCTAGCGTCCGGTCACTTCCAGCGCTAGTGTCCGGTCACTACGTGACCAGTGTTCGGTCTACTCTGTGAGACCCTACCTTTTCTATATAGGGCGCTAGTAGCACCGTTAGACTGCCCGCACTCTATGGGCGAACACTCCACCGGTGGAGTTCCGAACCCTTGCCTTCGTTCCTTCACCGAGTTGATCCATATCAACTCCAACTTCTTCTCCTTTGCAAATGTGCCAACACCAGCAAGTGTACACCACCATGTGTATGTGTGTTAGTATTTTCACAATCATTTTCCAAAGGATTAGCCACTCAACTTGCCACACCACTCAATCCTAGCGATGATGCAAAGTTAGATCACTCGAGTAGGCACTAGATGACCGATATGCAAACAAGTTTGTCCCTCTTGATAGTACGGCCATCTATCCTAAACCCGATCACAAACTTCTCTACACACCTATGACCGGTGAAATGAAATGCCCTAGGTTATACCTTTGCCTTGCACATTCCATTCCATCTCCTCCAATGTTGATGCAACACATGCATCAACATGATCAACAATGATATAATCCACTTCATATCATCATGTGATCATATTGGTTCATCAATCTTGACTTCACTTGCTTTTCACCGTTGCCTTCGTCCATCGGTGCCAAGTCTTGCTCAAGCTTCACCGCCATGTGGTCCATCGCTCCAAAGCCTCCGACTTGCCCTTCATGCTTGCAACCGATCCATCAAGCCAAGTCTTGTCTTGATCTTCTCCACCTTGATCACATGACTCAATGTCATGTCTCATGTGCAATGAGCTCCTTCATCACCACATGTGTGAGCTTTGCAACATCTGCAAGCCATTTTCACCTTCATGGCATATATTGCTCACACATATGTATCTATGGACTAATCACCTATGTATCTCACATAAACACAATTAGTCCATCTAGGTTGTCACTCAATTACCAAAACCACATAAGGACCTTTCAGGAGATTTGGCAAAAAACCAATAGCTGCTTAGCAAACATAGTGCAGCAGCTGATGGCAAAAGATAGGACAACAAGTCTTAGGCGAGTCCTAGGAGATTTGGTAAAAAAAAGCAACAGCAACCAACAGTTAGTAGCTAGAAGTAGCCACTTAGGAGTAGTAAGTAGAAAGTAGTTGAGTAGAGTAAGTGTAGCTGTAGAGTGGTAGTAGTAGAGTAAGAGCAGCAGCCACTTAGGAGTAGTAGTAGGAGCATCACTGAAAGAAGAGCAGCAGTAGGAGTTGCAAGTACATGGAGGAGGAGTAATAGGAGTAGTAGGAGTAGTAAGAGGAGGAGTAGTAGTAGTAGGAGGAGTGGTAGGAGTAGTAGTAGTAGCAACAACAGCAGCCACTACACACCATTAGTATATAAGCAAAAAAATAGAGAAGGAGTAGTAGTAGGAGCAGGAGGAGTACTAGTAGGAGTAGTGGTAGGAGTAGTAGTAGTAGTAGCAACAACCACTACACACCAACAATATATAAGCAAAAAAATAGAGGAGTGGTAGTAGTAGAGTAAGAGCAACAGCCACTTAGGAGTAGCAAGTAGTAGTAGTAAGTAGAAAGTAGTAGAGTAGAGTAAGTGTAGCAGTAGAGTGGTAGTAGTAGAGTAAGAGCAGCAGCCACTTAGGAGTAGTAGTAGGAGCATCACTGAAAGAAGAGCAGCAATAGGAGTAGCAAGTACAGGGAGGAGGAGTAATAGGAGTAGTAGGAGTAGTAAGAGGAGGAGTAGGAGGAGGAGTACTAGTAGGAGTAGTGGTAGGAGTAGTAGTAGTTAAGTAGTAGTAGTAGTAGTAGCAATAGCCACTACACACTAGCAGTATATAAGCAAAAAAACAGAGGAGTGGTAGTAGTAGAGTAAGAGCAGCAGCCACTTAGGAGTAGCAAGTAGTAGTAGTAAGTAGAAAGTAGTAGAATAGAGTAAGTGTAGCAGTAGAGTGGTAGTAGTAGAGTAAGAGCAGCAACCACTTAGGAGTAGTAGTAGGAGCATCACTGAAAGAAGAGCAGTAGTAGGAGTAGCAAGTATAGGGAGGAGGAGTAATAGGAGTAGTAAGAGGAGGAGTAGTAGGAGTAGTAGGAGGAGTAGTAGGAGTAGGAGTAGTGGTAGGAGGAGGAGTAGTAGTAGTAGCAGCAGCAGCCACTACACACCAGCAATATATAACCAATAAAACATTTAGTGGGAACAATCAATAAGTAAACCTAGTCCAAATATATGTGAACAGGTATCTGGAGTTTGCATCTAGTAGTTTATTTAGTCTCAGGACTAAAAACATTCAACGTGTGCCAATTGTAAAACATCACATGCTTCCAGTTAATCTTGTCCAATAAAGTCAGGAAGTGCACAAGCTAAAAACAGGTGCCAGTAAAGCTTCACGGCCACTGATAGAGAAACACAGGTGCCAGCTCAAGTTCACTAGTAGAAGTACCAAGTTTTCCTCCCAATTTGCATATATTATTTGATAACCAACATATTTGTTTATTTATATTTGCTCTCAAATCAGTGGGTTGCTGCATGAGGCAGCCTTCCAATGCTTGTTGGTGATCTCAGATCCTAGACGAACGTGACAGTCCTCCTTAGCAGATTATAGGGTTTTTAGATCAAAGATTAAATGCCTAGAAAGACAGCAATATAATCGAGTACCAGGTTACTGAAGTTTTAGAACAGTACACAAATATTAAAAGTAACACATGTTATATGCTCACAGGTTTAACTAACTGATCAGCAAGTAATCAGTTCAACAGTAGAGATAAAAATACTAGGCAGGTAATAAGACAATGCTGAAAATAATCAACACTACCCTTCACTGTCACGTTGTCTCACTACACCGCATTGTATCATCGAGCAATTTAATCCGCCCATGCAATTGCAATCACACCCAAGTAACACAGTATTAGCAGATTGCACAAATGTAAATATCTGAACTAAAAACCGAGAGGGGCAATGGGTAACTCACAGAACGTAGATTGCACCAACCCGAGAAGCAGAGGTACACCGCGTAGCAGGGAGCCCAGGAACTAGGCCACAGTTGACAGCACCAGAACAAAGCAGTACGACACCACACAGATGCACGTATAGCAACGACACGTCGCCAGTCAGAACCAGTAGCACAACACCACAGCACCACCACTACCAGTACCAAGTCGCCGCCGGCTGTCGGTGGAGGTGCGTGGAGGCCGTCCGCTGGTCGAGGTGCATGGAGGCCGCCCGCCGGTTGAAACCCTAGGGAGGCGCGCGGGAGCAGGGAGGAGCAGGCGCGTGCAGAAACCCTAGGGCGGGGAGGAGCAGGCGGGAGGGGGCGTGGGTGTGGGGACCGGTCGAGGTGCGCAGAGGCCGCCCGCCAGTGGAAACACTAGGGAGGCGCGTGGGTGCGGGGAGGAGCAGGCGCACGTGGAAACCCTAGGGCGAGGAGGAGCAGGCGGGTGGGGGCACGGGTGCGGGGAGGGGGCGTGGGTGCGCGGAGGCCGCCCGCCGGTGGAAACCCTAGGGAGGCGCTGGTGCGGGGAGGGGCAGGCGCGCGCAGAAACCCTAAGGCGGGAAGGAGCAGGCAGAAGGGGGCGCGGGTGCGGGGAGGAGCAGGCGCGCGGGTGCAGGGAAGGGGTGCGGGTCCGGGAGGCGGCGTCGGTGGAAACCCTGACGGCGTCGGAGGAGAAGACCAACGACAGCAGGCGCGCGGCGTCGGAGGAGAAGAGGCGGCGTCCCTTTCTTTTATAGTCGGGGAGATTTGTAGGGGCGGTTCCTGATCCAGCCGCCCCTACAAATATTTTTTATTTTTTTTAAATAATTAATTCTGTATTATAAAAACAATTATGTATATATAAAACAATTGTGACCAAAATAAAAGTACTATAAAAACAATTGTGTATATGCACAAATATAATATTTTGTATTATTCTATATATGAAGAAATATATATATAAACAATTGTAGTCAAAACAATATAGAAAACAAAAAAACAAAAATTAAAAATTTGAATTTTAAAACTTCGACTACAATTTTATGATATTATATGAAATAAAATGAAAATGTTGTAAACATAAAAGTTGTATAACTCATCAACATGTACAACTATTATTTTGGTCATCTTGTCATGTGACTTTGTTTGAACGATTCAAAATTTAAAATTCAAACAATTTCAACTTGAAATAATATTTTGAAAGAGTAAATGATTTCAGATGAAAAACTCATGAATACCAAAGTTGTAGAACTCATCAATATGTACAACTTTTATTTTGATCATATTTTCATTTGACCAAATTTAATACAGTTGAAATTTTGAATTTCACTAAATGGACAACTTCAAACAAGATTTTGAAACCTTAAATGATTTCAACAATAAAAGTCGTGAACATAAAAGTTGTTGAACTCCTCACTATCTACAACTTTTATTTTGGTCACTTCTTCATGTGACAAAGTATTAGTAAACATTATCCTATAAATTCACATATGACTCATAGTTTCATGAACTATACGAGAAACATGTTGATTTGTGAATAATGTTTACTATCACTTTGTCAGATGAAGAAATGATCAAAATAAGTTATAGATCTTGATGAGTTATACAACTTTAGTATTCATCACTTTTTCAGCTGAAATCATTTAATGGTTGAAAATCTCGTTCGAACTTGTCATTTTTTTAAATTTGAAAATTTGAAGTGCTCAAACTTTGACAAATGAATTTTTGTAGTAATAGAGTGGATGTTCAAATAGAGTCATCTAGAATGTTGCAAAGGGTAGTCTCACACACATGCATAAAATGTAGTCTCACACATACAAAAATATATAGTCTTACACACGTACATAAATATATAGTCTCACACGCATGCATAAATGAAGTCTTATAAACACACACTTACACAAACACTCTACGTTCAACAACTAGCTAGCCCGCTTGTAACGACTTTCCCTTTGACACCTTTTCGTTCCCATGGTATTATGTCTTTGGGGAGGTTCTTTTCTACAACACTGATCTTCTTAGGAAAGTCTATGAATAGCGGCATCTCATCGTAGTTATTGTAAGCTTCAACATCATCCACGCCATCAACTCCAATAATGTGTTGTTTCCTGGAGGCAATCACGTGCTTTGTCTTCTTCTTCGGGGGAAGGTTACTTTGTGGGTCAGATATATAGAAAACTTGTGCGACACGTGAAGCGGGCACCCAAGGATCATCTTGGTAGCCTAGATTCTTGAGGTCCAAGGACTCCCAATTCGATCTCGTTCAGTTGGTGTTGTTTGATCCAGCGGCATCGAAACAGGGCCACCATTATATCCCTTCCATAGTTAAGTTCCCATATCTCTTCAATGATGCCAAAGTATTGGATCTTTCGCCCTAATCCATCGAGAGCCTCTATTCGAACACCACTGTTTTGGTTCACATATTTACTATCCATTGCGTAGGTATAGTACGTATACCCATTGATGTCATAAGCATTCCAAGATGTCACTTGTCTCGATGGCCCCTCCGTCAACCTACTAATGGTAGTAGAGTCTATGGTTTCTCTAGGCGGTATGTTTTTGTCCTTCAACCATGTAGTTAGTCGTTGCTTGTGTTGTTTCATGACCCAATCATCCAAACGGCCATTTCTCTCTGTCCATAATGATAGCCAAGTGTTCATCAACGTACGGTTGCATCAGTCGTGTACTCTGCAAGACACTATAATGCACCTGACTCACCTCTTTGTAATCATGGTCGATGAACACTTTTCTACCACTAGTGCCCTTCCCAGCCAGCCTACCCTTGTGATAAGAATCGAGTTTACCAATTCCTTTCTGTACTTTTAGGCACTCTTAACAGCACTCGATGACTTCTTCAAGTACTGTAACCCTCTATCATTGAGCCCTCTAGGTACGCTCGATTATGCACGTATTGACTTAGAACCGACATGAACCGCTCGTAGGATCACATTTCATGCAAGTAGCAAGGGCCTAGCGCCTGTATTTGATGAACCATGTGAATCATGAGATGTGGCATTATATCAAAAAAAGTAGGAGGTAAACACATCTCTAGTTGGTTTTGTGTCTCCACCACAAATTCATGTAGGTCACTTAGCTCTTGCTTGCTAATCGTCTTCTGTGAGATCTTCGAAAATAAGTAGCACATGCGGGTGATGGCCATTTTCAAGAACTCTGGCTTTATAGCCCCTGATTGCAATAGGTAGAAACACTGTCAGCATCACATGTCAATCGTGAGCCTTATAGTGTGTTATTGACAAGTCCTTCATCGACACTAGCTTCTTCACATTTGCTGAAAACCCAGTTGGGACTTTGATCCCCCTTAGGAAAGTGCATATAGCTCTCTTCTCGTCTGGTGTTAGGTTGAAGCATGCCACGGGCAGAGTGTATTTTCCATTAGCCTCAGGTACTGGGTGAAGCTGTGGCATCACGTTTAGCTGCACTATGTCTTTCATGCTTTTAGACCATCCTTTGACTTGCCTATGTCCATCAAGGTAGCAATGAGACTCTCAAAGATATTCTTCTGCACGTGCATAGCATCAATGGCATGGGGGACCTCCAAGTCTGGCCAATAAGGCAGATACTGAAAGAAGATCGATTATTTCTTGAAAGGTACGCCTTTGACAGGAGGTGTGCTTCTATCTCTATTCATCCCATTCGGATTCTTTTTTCCATAGACGACACGTATGTTTTCACCATTCTATACATGTATTCTCTGTTATGACGTCTCTCCGAAGGGGGTTCAATCTCTGGGGCATTGTCATAAAATCTAAAGATCAATTTGTTGTAGTACTTGTGACTTGTCTTTAAGAAGCGTCGGTTCCTTAGGTAAACTATCTTCTTGGATGCATCCAGGTACACCCATGTAGTACCATCCAAGCAAACTAAGCATCCCGTCTTCCCTTTGATCTGTCCAGACAAAGCAAACAGCACGGGGTAATCATTGGTAGTAACAAATATTATTGCTCTACATATGAAGTCCTCCTTTCAGAACACATCATACATCTGCTACCCATGCCTCCATAGCCTCTCCATTTCTTGCATCAAAGGCTCGAGGAACACGTCTATATCAATGCCTGGTTGTTTAGGGCCTAGAAATAAGAATAGTGAGGAGAAGGTACTTTCTCTTCTGAACACTACCATGTTGGGATGTTATACATGGTCAAGATCACTAGGCATGTGCTGTGGTCGCTCATCCTCTCATTGAAGAGATTCATTCCATCGGTGCTCAAGCCAAACCATACATTTCTTGGGTCATCGCTGAATTCTTTGTGCTTCTCATCAAACCTTTGCCACTGACTACAATCAGCCTGGGTGTGCAATCTTATAATCATCCACCTTGCACTCATCATCCCATCATGTCATAAGTGTGGCTTCTTTAGGGTTTAGGAAGATACATCTCAAGCGGTCAGTCACTAGTAGGTACCACATTACCAAGGTAGGAATTCTTCTCTGCTTTGCATCATTGCCTAATGGAGTGTCCTCTGGGGGCTAAGATTCTTGTACCACCTTTTTTGTACCCTTCTTATTCCTCTTTTTCCCCAGTGGAGGGTTCGTCCCCACTGTAAAGGTCATTGTTCTTGTATCGGCTAGGACCCACACCGGAGACATTTATCTAGTGACTTGAACTGTTTCCATCATGAAAAAGTATACAGTGGTTGGGGCATGCATGGATTTTTTCAACTCCCATTGTCAATGGACTTATGACCTTCTTCGCTTGGTATATGTTGGCGAGAACTTGAGTTTGGTTGTGGCAGCACCCATGACAAGAGATGCAATAGATCATTGAAACTACAGTCTGACTAGCCGTACTTAGCCTTCAGGATGAGCAGCTCAAGCACAAAACGTAGCAATGTCTAATGTGTCGGACAACCCTTTTAACATCCATACACAGTCTCCTTCGATGCTTTTGTCACCCTTTCCAAATTTTCTAGACCTTTCGGGCTATTTAGTAAAATATCTGGTCCAAGGGTTCGAATCATGTCCTCCAAATCATCTTCATTCCCGACACGTGCTCCACCATTATTATTGGCACCACCTTCGTCGTTACCATCCCAACCACCAGCATCACCATCTTGTTTATTGCCAAACTCAAAATCCCTTCGTGCATCAAGCTCTGCTGAATATTGGGACAGGGATTCTATGGTTTCATCATCGTATTCCTCCTCATCCTCGTCGTTAACAATAACTATTTCACCATGATGAATCCACACTGTGTAGTTCTCAATAAATCCGCATATAATCAAATGTGATCTGATGATAGTCACATCCGTCCATGCCATCCGGTTCTTGCAATCTTTACAGGGGCAAATAAGTGTATCCTTATTCTCTTTCAATGTCGTTGCATGCTTCTTTGCGGCTTCAATAAATTTATCCACCTCTTCACGAAAACCTGCCTTGAACCTTAACGAACCATACATCCAAGAGTTCATGTACTCCATCTTTTACAACAATAACAAAACAAACATTAAAGGACTACTTATTCAGATATATATAAAAATAAATCAAATTAATAATTACTTGAGAATAATTGTATATACTTTAGATATATATGAATATAAATCTAATATAATTACATGAAGCATACAAATACACCATAATAAAGGAAAATTAATTAATGGCCCATTTATCCATAAATAATTAAAATACATATTTATTAATTACAATAAATAATTTCAAAGACAACAATTAGCAATAATTATACTTTATCCAATATCTTTCATACAAACCCTAGTCCAATTTCATCAAGCATAAATTTACAAAAACAAAATTATTAAAAAAACCAAACCCTAGATCTAGATCCACATGCACATGAAACATCTATAAAAACTAACTAATTGTTCACTAAAATCAAGAAACATGGGTATGATCTTGTTCCCATCCCTAATTTACCCGTAGTATATTTAAAACTTGGGTCTAATTTGCTTCATAAGTAGCTCAAGCACCATAGAAGAGAGAGAAAAACAAAACTCTAATTACTCACTAACCAACCATTAAAACTATATAAAAAAGTGTGGAATAGCATTTTCTTACCTTCTACAACCTCTCCACCAAAGGATTTGAGACCAAAATCTTCCCCATTAGTAGAGCAATTTTTGGGAGGTGCCCAAGGCCTCCCCACCTTTATTTTCACGGGTTAGAGTGAGTGACCCGAGGAGGAAAGAAGGTGCTGCAGCTGTTTTATATGTGGATTATTTGTAGGGGCGGCTGATGATTAAGCCGCCCCTACAAATCGGAGCTATGTATACGGGAGGTCATTTGTAGGGGCGGCTGGTGATTGAGCCGCCCCTACAAATCGTAGCTATGTATACGGGGGCATTTGTAGAGGCGGCTCAATCACCAGCCGCCCCTACAAATAGCAACGGCCAGGGGCGGCTGGTGATTGAGTCGCCCTCTACAAATTAGACCCCATTTGTAGAGGCGGCTCGTATCACCGGCCGCCCCTACAAAAAAACGAATCGTTGCTAAAAATCATTTTTTACGTAGTGGAGATAAAATTTCATCAACAATCGACACATACTAAACCAAAATGGATTAGGGTGAACTTAGTTTATTTATTATCAAATCCACTCCAACACATGGATTATGGTAGATATGAATGCATCCAAATAAGGCTTAAGTGATATGCAAGACAAGAGAAGTCCAATAAGTCTTCTACATTATGTCTTCTCTGTAAGAACCCGTTTGGTAAGCCTCCTCTCCTGGCTCTGGCTCTTGCAGAGGAGCCCTACCAAACGGTTCGGTTTAGTAGGAGAGGCCGTTTTTTCAGTAAAAAAAAAGAACTAGAGCTGTTTTGGAGGAACCATTGTGACTTCTCCAAAATGGCTTCCGGATTTTCTAGAGAAGCCCTTAGATTCTCTTCTTTCTTTAGGGGAGATAATCTAAAAGCACTGTTGCAAGATTATAGAAAAGCACTGTTGCAAGATTATCTAAAATTTGGATTCTCTTCTTTCTTTAGGGGAGATAAGGCATCTTTTATAAATCCTATAAAAAATTCAAAGTAGAGCAAGAGAGAAAAAAAAATCTGCTACTGCACCTGAATTTCATAAATGCTAGTTTTTTTAGGTATAGGAGATAGGCTACTCATCGACACATACTAAACCAACAGTCTTAGTGTGAATTTTGATAAAGAAAAAATATTCTTAGTGTCAAAGAAAACATCAGGGGCTTGTCATGTGTGTTGGAGTAGATTGGGTGGAATTTAAGTCTAATTTCTATCACAATCTACTCCAACATGTGGATTGAAGTGGATACGATACCTAGGAAATATGCAAGATAATAGCAAGTCCAATAGATCTCTTATGTTGCGTCCTCTCTATAAGGTGTTTTAGGAGAGTTAATTACAACCATTCCAGAATATAGAAAAGCACTATTGCAAGAATATCTAAAATTTGGGTTCTCTTCTTTCTTTAGGTTGATAAAGAAAAAAGCAGTCTTAGTGTTAAAGAAACCATTAGGGGCTTGTCACGTGTGTTAAAACCCTAATTCACTCCAACACGTGGATTGAGGCAAGCACCCAAATAAGATCTAGAGAATATGCAAAATAAGAACGAGTCCAATAGATCTTTTATGTCACGTCTTCTCTATAAGTTGTTTTAGTATTGTTAATTACAACATTTCCAGAATATAGAAAAGCACGGTTGCAAGATTATCCAAAATTTGAGTTCTTTCTTTCTTTAAGAGAGATAAGGCAGTTTTTTAGAAATCCTCTTAAAAATTCTAGCTAGAGCAAAATTGATAAACTACCTGCTGCTGCACCTGAATTTCACAAACGCTGCTAGTTTTTAGGTACAGGAGATTGGACAGAAGATTTGCTGTGCTTCCTTAATAAGCTCTAGGCCATAGGTTTCATATAATGGTTAAGTGCATAATACACGAACAATGTAGCACCGGCAACGAATCAATACAGATTTTTAGAACGAAGATAACTCATACACCTTTACAAATGTAGCGTTAGTTACTTTGAACTACAGACATGCACAAGGATAGCAGATCTAGTTAAACCAATCTCGCGTATGGGACTATCCCAGTCTCTCTTCTTAGGATCACTGATGTTCGCCCACTCATGCAGATAATATGCGATGCTGCTTCCTTTCAAGCCAACCTGCATGGTCAAAGAGTTCATAGTTGTAGTGCGTACCCCTTTGAATTTAAGAATTCAATGGGTACAAAGAAAACCATGCATGTACTGTTTAACTTTTCATGAAAATCCTTTCTATTTCCAGATGTAACTATTCCCATCCTATAACCAGTATTGGCTGAGCGGGTATTGAGCATGCCTTAAAAGTAATAACCACCTTAAAATATGTAGCAAGGTATCAAAACGTCAAATACCTTCAACGAGGTAATAAACAAGTGTTTCATAATTGCTTATGCAAAGTATAAATGCTTTGGAGTACACTCACGATAACTTCAAGGATATATCAGAACCATCATCATTATCGAGCGAGCTTCCTGAATGCAATGCAGTCATTACAGATTCAGACGACTGTCCATCTTCAGTGAGGATATTTTCTGCACCAGCAGCAACCACCATTGTGCCAGCCGTTAGCACCTGAGGCATCTGCTTATAAGAATAAGAAAGGAATTATAAACATGCTCTTTGTTGCCAGGGGATACACTCGAAGTCCGGGTGCTATATAGAGAGAAATATGATTTGTTACTTGTTCTTTTAGACGCCTGTTCTCATCTTCCAGCTGTGTGCCCTACAAGAAACGGATGTTATAGTCAAATAAATATAAGATTTTATGTAAAGGAATATGAATTGCATGTAATAATAGATTGATTATCATAGAAGAGCAATGTCACTACTACAGAATAAGCAATCACTGCTGGTCATATCACTATCGGAATTTTAAAACCTGACACTGATAGATACATCACTGCCGGTTAATAAGGAAAAGTCTATCACCGCCATAATTTTATACCGACCGACAGTGATAGATATTATCACTGCCGGTTGCTAGTACAATCCGACATTGATGTTTATCACTGTCGGGCTGTAGTGTCAGCCGGCACTGATCCACAGTCGGACCCAAATTTTTTATGTATCTCGGTTAACTCCAAACTCACATCCATCCAATCCACACCTCTATCCATTCTCTCTCTCCGCATATACTTCTTCTCCTCCCGTGATTTCCTTTGCGCCGCTCGCTCCTCCCCCGCTGGACCTCCCTCACCGCTGGGCCCTCCCCCTTCCCGCGTCGTCTACCTCCGCACCGAGGGCTTCACCATCTCTGTCGCCGTCGACCCGCGCCTGTTCCGCCGGGAGGGGCGCAACACCTCGTCGTCGACCCACGCCTGTTCACCGGGAGGGGTGCGACTACCTCGTCGTCGACCCGTGCCTGTTCCACCGGGAGGGGCGATACTACATCGTCGGCGATGAGCGATGGATCGATGCCGCCGCCGAGGTGCGCTTCCGCTACACCTGAGACCCTCGTTCGGATCCAGAGTGCTGGTGCCCGATGGAGGTGGATCCAGATTCATCGGTGGCAAGAAGGAAGAAGGTGCGCCCGGCGACGGATCCATGACTAGGTGTATTCCTTCTCAATCCCATGAACATATGCATCGTTCTTCTTTGTGATGTACAAATCCTTCTTTGTCTGTGATGTACTGATCTGTGATGTACTGAATTTGTGATGTACGAATCCTTCCCAATCGTTCTAATGTGTAATGTGTTGAACCTCACTGGCGCCTTTAGAGCTTCGCCTAGTACCCTAGCCGCGCCCGCTGGACCACCAGGAAGCTGAAGGACCCCACCGGAGCCCTGTCAAGGCCCCGAATGCCTCCACCGCTGACCCCACGCCGCCGCCCGCCGCCGCGACGCCATTGCCGGCCGCCTTTACCCCCCTGGCGAGCTCCCCATGGCCCCGCGATGCCATGGAACCCCGTAGCAGCCTCATCGAGCCACCACAGCGCGAGAACGCGCGGGCTCGCCACCGGCGAGGAGCGCCGCTGCGAGACAGAGAGATGAAGGAGCCACTACGCCTAAGCCGCTCGGTGCACTCTGCACCGTGAGCCGAAGGGAGGAAAAGGAGAGATGGACGCGGTCCACCGCGGACCAAGCCTGCGGTCCATGGACGCACGCGCTTGAGTCCACCATGGACCAACCCCATGGACCCGAGCCCATTAGGAGCCCAGCCGGGCCACGTGGCCAGCTCAGTGTCTGACACGTGTCCAGGCCGGCCTGACCCAGACTAGCCTAGATCTAGCCCAATACCTGGCCCAGCCCGAGCCCGGTCAACCGTCGACCGTTGACCCAGTCCCACCTGCCAGCCTCTGTTGAACCGCGAGCCAATCAAGAAGCGCCACGTGTCATCACTGTTGTGACTAGATCAAGATCAATTCTCGCTGGAACGCTCGCTCTCCCTCTCACGTTCTGTGAACTCGCGACGAACAGATGAAAGCCCGAGAGTTTTGCACAGCGCACACAACTGTTGCTTTTCTTGTTTTCTCCTTTTATTGACTCACACCATTACAGGCTCGGCAAGGCCATGAACACCATCGCCCACGTCCCGATCTTCTTGCTGTGCCATCCCACAGCGCCGAAACGTGGCCGCCATTACCGGGCCGAGCTTCACCACACACGCACACTTGCATTGAAAGAAAGACGCGCACGGCGTTGAACTGGCCGCGCTCACCGCTAATCTAGGACACGCCTAAAACAGAATACATGCAACGCAACAGACTTTATCACAACAATCACCTGATTAATTCACCCCTTTTCTTTTTCGGAAAATGGTTTAAACTTAGAAAATTCATCTGACCTCAGAAAAATATGAAACCAGTGTCCAAATTTTTCTAAAAATAGACTCTACGTCATAGGCTTATGTTTGAGTGCATTTGGATCTTTTGATTTTCTATTGCTTCTTTGTGATCATCTATAGGAGTTGCTTATAGCAGCTATATGGATCGTTTGGTAGACCCGGAGGAGCCATAGACTGACGAGTACGACCCCGACTACACGAGGAGCTTGGCTATGACTTGCCTGTAGGTGCCACGTCCCACCCAACCTCGTAGAATCCTATTAGACATGCTATAATGTAGATGCTTGTGCTTTACTTTTATGCAAATGTTCTATGATAGGTTGCATGGTAGAATTGCTTGTGAGCCATCACCTTGTCGCAACCTATACCCTACACACCCGCTGTTAGGCTAGACGCTCGCTTACTTACTTGCTACTACTTCTACTACGCATTATATCTGTGATGTGATGCTTGATGGCAGATTGTTTGAGTGGTTAAGGCACTTGATGCCGATAATGTGGTAATAACCGGGGAGATCTTGGCGTGCGTCTTGGGTGTGTGGTGTGGGTCGAGTCGACCAGACATGATTCTACGACTTGTCGTTGGACGAGTCTTGCTGAGGGGTGCGACTTGGGCATCCCTTACGAGAGGTACCTTGGCACGTGCATGTGGGATGAGAAGGTCCCGGGGTGGAGTATCTTTGTGGGATGAAGCCCTAGGATGGAGGTGCCGTCGAGACACGGGGCGTTGGTTGGCCCCTTGAGAAGATGTCTTGTCTGGTCCCCCTAAGGACTAGTATGTCGAGAGAACCGGATCATAGTCGTGCACACCACTCGCTCCAATTCGGGTGGGAGACGGTTACCCGACCAACTAGGATGGTGCCACTACTATTGGGATGAAAGTGGGTGAGTGTAGGGAGGTATGGGCGCGTGACCCACACCCTCCTAAGACAGCGTAGTGACCTCTGGTGGTCCGGTACTGCGTCTAACAATCTCAGTGTGCCGATGGACTCCGGGGTGGCCCAGGGCTGAGTGATAGGGTGGCATCGCACCGGTTGGGAGGCCGTCGGCATCAGCCTAGGCGAGGCACCGCCGATGATGGTGATCTTGTGGATTTCCAGGTGTACAAGCTCTGCAGAGTTGATCGATCTATACGTATAGCCGCGTCCGCAGATATGAACATTCCTATGACTTATGCTTCCCTTGATTAGTGAGTGGAGTCCCTTCTTTTCTTCCCCCGGGTTTGGTGTTGGATTCCGGCATTAGCCGATGGGGCAAGGCACAAGAGGGAGTCGTCTTTATCGCCTAGAGAGTGTGAGGGGTGAGATGTGTGTGATGAGATGGATGAACATGTGGATGAGACGGGTTAAAACATGATGAATTATTATTAAAACTTGACATACTTACATAGGAAACCATAGCCACAAATAGGTCTTTTGCTCTACCCTTGCATTCCACTTCCACAAAGCAAACGCAAAGCATAGAGTGGGAGCCAGCTACCAGTACAAATCGTACTGCTAATTGTTTGGCAGGTTCTGAGTCTGAGTACGACTTCCAGGGAGATGGTTGGGAGGATTAGAGGTCTTGTTCTACGCTCGAGTTTGGTTCATGAAGATGGAGTCGACGCCCGCTGTCGTTCTACTTGATGCTGTTCCCGTTGTTGCATGCTCTAAGTGATTCCGCAAAGTGGCGATGTAATAATGAGTAAACCTTGCTATTTGTACTCTCTTGAGACAGGTATTCGATGTATGACTGTGATGTCAACTGTTATTCGATAATGTGATGGAATGATTATCTGGGACTATCACGTTATACTTTGAATGTGGATTTCCCTTCATGGAAATCGGGATTGTTTCATCTACTGGACGTCGCTAGGGGTCATCGACCATGTTGGTGGCCATCTCGCAACATGGCCAAGCGGAGTGTCGACCGCAGGGGATCTTTGAGTGCCGTTTCAACCAACATTGGGTCCAACGTCGTGTCTGCTGCCAGTGGGGGTTGTCTCGGCTGGCTCCACAACACTAGGTTCGCCTCGGCCTCGAGTCCAACTACCTCGCACGACAAGCTAGGACGGTCGTCCTGCTGACGCTCACGTGCAGAGGGTGCCTCAAGCTAGGCACAGACGTTGGCCGCACCCTCAGACACATGGAACATTGAGGAAAGGTGCGCCCGGAACTCCACCGGCGAGACGGCCGGCCAAGTCCCACCAACGAGCACGGTGAGAACAAGGGAAAAGGTCTGCATTAGACGCAGCGAGCTCCACATACCTTGGGACGACGAAGACCACAACCTTGGGTCGACTATCAGTGTCACCTGGAGGTGGTGATAGCGGCAGTGTATAGTTGTGGTGCCGCTGCGACGGGCGATGAAGGCAACGACGGTGGCGATGCTTGGCTTGGCATGACGTGACGTCCCTGCGACATGTTGGGTCTCCTAGGTCCGGCGTGGCGACGCGTCCTAGAAGCACCCCGACCGAGCCCGGCCTGAGGATGAATGCTTGCGCGGCAGCAAGTGACCTCGCTTGCACGCCTAGTCTCGATGGCTAGTACCCCGGCAATGGAGGCAGCAGGAACGTAGCGACACTAAGCGACGACATGGTCATGCGCTAGGTAGTTGAAGCAGAGGCAGCAGGGGTCTTCCTCCCAGCGCACAAACTTGCTCCTACCTACTGACCGACTGGCGGGGAAGAAGGGTGGGGCATGTGGGGATAGGGAGGACGGCGAGGCCCCATCTAAGGCCGCGTCCGTCGCTGGATTGGTGGCTACCGGTGCCTGGGTGGTCACCGGTAGGCTGAGGCTGGGGCTAGCGGCGCAGCCGCCAGCGTGGCTGCCCGTCGCGCGCGAGCCGGTCTGTACGAGTTCTTGGTCATGCTGTTCAGGCTGTGCAATGTGCCAGCGAAGTTCCAGGCCTCGATGAATGAAATACTGCAGTCGTTCCTATATCGCTTTGTGCTATTCTTCGATGATATCCCCATCTTCAGCAACACGTGGGCTGATCACCTCCGCCATGTACGCGCCATTCTTGCCACGCTTCAGCAGCATCGTCTTTTCACAAACGCTCCATGCGCGCCTTTGGGGTGGACTCCATCGCCTATCTGGGCCATGACATCTCGGCGGTTGGCATTGCAATAGAAGCCCCAAGGTCCAAGTTGTGCGGGACTATCCTTTACCTCCCTCGATGCTCGCAGTCTGCGGCTTCCTCAGCATTGCGGGCTACTATCGCAAGTTCGGCCTCGACTACAGCAGTGTCGTTGCGCCCTTGCTCACGGAGGGGTTTCTGTGGTCCACAAAGGCGACTATGGCTTTCGATGCCCTAAACACAGCCATTATCACGACACCGGTGCTGGCGCTTCCCCACTTCGCCCGGCCCTTCATCGTCAAGTGTGACGTGTCCACCTATGGCTTCGGCGTAATACTGCTCGAAGACAAACACCCCATAGCCTTCTTCATTTGGCCGGTGGCCACCTCGGCACCGCTCCCTAGCTTCATATGAATGGGAGCTGATCGTGCTAGTGCACACCATCCACCGTACTTCGTTGAGACTTTATGTTTGTCCAAAGCCCACCACATAACATTCCTTTGTATTTTATCATAAGTCTTCTCCAAGTCAATAAAAACCATGTATATGTCCTTCTTCTCCCTATACCGCTCCATAACTTGTATTATTAAAAAAATGGCTTCCATGGTTGACCTTCCGGGCATGAAACCAAATTGGTTCATAGAGACCCGTGTTATTGCTCTCAAGCGATGCTCGATAAATCTCTCCCATAACTTCATAGTATGCCTCATCAACTTAATTCCCAGGTAATTAGTACAACTTTGAATATCCCCTTTATTCTTGTAGATCGGTACCAATATACTTCTCCACTCGTCAGGCATCTTGTTCGATCGAAAAATATAGTTAAACAGCTTGGTTAGCCATACTATAGCTATGTCCCCAAGGCATCTCCACATCTCAATTGGGATACCATCCGGTCCCATCGTCTTACTCCTTTCATCCTTTTCAACGCCTCTCTGATCTCAGATTCTCCGCACAAAACGCCTATTGGTGTCATCAAAAGAGTCATCCAACTGAAAGGTTGTGTCCGTATTCTCACTATTGAACAATTTGTCAAAATACTCTTGCCATCGATGTCGGATCTCATCCTCCTTTACCAAGAGATGCTCCCTTTCATCCTTAATACACTTAACTTAGTTGAAGTCCTTTGTCTTTCTCTCACGAACCCTAGCCATCCTATAAATGTCATTCTCTCCTTCTTTTGTACTCAAATGTTGGTAAAGATCCTCGTACACTCTACCCTTTGCCACACTTACAGCTCGCTTTTCAGTCTTTTTTGCCACCTTGTACTTCTCTATATTGTCCACACTCCTGTCATGGTACAAGCGTCTATAACAATCTTTCTTCTCCTTAATAGCCCTTTGGACTTCCTCGTTCCACCACCAAGTATCTTTAGCTTCGCCTCCACTTCCTTTGGTTACTCCACAATATTTTCCGAGATTCTTGCAACTTCAATTTTGATAGAAATTTCATGTACAATAGCATATAGATGAAATGGCAAGATCTCAAACAAGCAACTTAATTAAAATGTCATTGTGCACTGAACGCCAATAATTTGTCACTACACATTATCTGATATAAAATTCACAAAAGCAATCAGGTTATATAATCATTTCTCACCTTTTGTTGTAATTCGCTGATTTGTTGTGTGAATAGCTGGTCCTGAAGAGATATGCATTGTATGGAAAAACAGTTATACACAAACTTAAACAAGAATCTGAAGGATGTAGAATTCCTTGAGCAGTCACCCTACCTTTGTACTAAGCACTCTATGCAGTCCGGCTTCAAGTTTCCTTTCCATTTGGTGCAATTCCTCTACACTCAATCCCTCAAGGTCTTCACCTCTCATCTGTCTACAATATCGAACAGTAAAGTCATTTGTTAGCTTCAAGGGTCCCTTTTCTCTCAAACAAATATTCTTTGAATCACATAATCAATATGGAACAAAACATAACCTAAGTCCATGAGTTGCTTCTGCAAGTTGCTCGTTCAAACCAGTATACTTGCTCTGCTCTACCTGAAAATTTATAAGGGAAAATAGGATTACTATATAAGTTAAATCAAACATTATTAATTATACATATACATACTGTTAATTCTCGTGACAGTAGTGCATGCAAACTACACTTGGAGAATAAGAAGTCCTAGACTGATTAACAATAAGATTGTAAGGAATACTGAGTACTATATGGTACTATGAAGAAACACTTATTAGTTCACCAACGTGTATCTTGACATATCATGTTGAAGGAAAAAAAGGATAGCTTGATAAATTTATCAGTCAATTCCTTCTCTTCAGAAGGTAAACATCGAGTTTTCTACAGATGGTTATATAAAAGCAGTTGTAGACACTAAAATTGCTCATGAATAATTGATCAAACATAAAAGAGTACTTTGCAATCTTTATTCAATGTATCTCTCCCCTTATTTGAGTATGCCTTCCAATGCTCATGTACTCTGATCAATGATACTTTATACTAAGATCTATGAAAGTTTGCATCAGCTAACAATTGGCCAAAAGATGCATGAGTTAATCACAAGGAACTACAAAAAGGTAGCTCATTAAGTCATTTGCACAACAAAAATGTAGTTGTTGTATGTGGACCTACTAGACTTCCCATACATTTCTAACTTTTTTTACATCTGTCCTTCCTGTCAAAATGCTTTACACTACTAGCCCACTAGTAAGAAAAGATCAAGGAAAAAATTAAGAAAAATATTGCTAACATAACATACAATCATACATTCAAATCAATAGGAGGCTGCTGATGTGATTTCCCCAGATTCTTAGAATGTGTACTGTACTTGTCAATGATATCATTCATACTGTTCAAAAAAGCAAAAACAAACAGTAAATAATGAAAACATACAAAGGAAGCTTAGAATGGCAAGGAGGATATGAAATTTGAAAACACAGAAATATAGCAATGTCAGCATCTTCAGGAGTCAGCTTGAAATGCAGAAGTTTAATAGGAAAACAATTCGGTTCCAGTAGGAATTAAGAAAAGCATTCCATGTTGCAACCAGGTCTAAGGTCAGTACTATGCTAGAGGCATTTGTGGTGTCAGATATATTAGTAGCCTCTGTCTAGTATTTTAGTATTATGTATAAGTCACATACAGTGTTGGACATGGAAATGTATGGATTAAGTGACATGCATGTATTAATTATCAATCAAGGCAAACATAAGGTAAAACAGCTAGCTAGAAAATCAGATTAAATCACATAACATATACCTTTTTCACTCAAACACAAGAGATCTACAAGTCTTTGTATTAAAAGAGAGAAAATGAATCGAGTGTGTTGGCCCGATTGGATCTCAGATTCAGATCTAGAACTACCAGAGGGCAGCTTGGCCCTTGGCCGCTTGGATTGAATGGAAAAATGCAATGGCCTAATTTTACAATGACACTCCCTTGCCCTTTATAGGCAAAGGGGACTCCTACTTGCTACAACATATTTCAACCACTAAAATGGATGTTGAGCATATTCTTAACACTAGACTTGGAAGCCAAGAAAAGTAAAAAAGTGAAGGAAAAGTAAGATACAAGTGCTTTAGCACTAGGCTTATCTATCAATCTCCCTCTAAGCCTTGTGCCGAGCAATGGAGGTGATCTGCTGTAGCCCAATCCTCTCCCTCATCTCCTAGAACTTGGACTTCCCCAGCGACTTGGTGAGAATGTCAGCCAGCTGATCAGTAGTGGCAATATGGCTAGCCTTGATGCTACCGTCCTCCAAGAAATCTCTGATGAAGTGGTACTTGATGCGGATGTGCTTGCTTCTTTCGTGGAAGACAGGGTTCTTAGCCAGAGCTAGAGCAGACTTGCTGTCCACCTTCAGCTCAACCACATCCACCTTCTTGCCAAGGAGCTCTGCCAGCATTCTTGACAGCCACAACGCCTGTGTTGCGTGTTGCGACAGTGGTGGTGGCGATGTACTCCGCTTCACAGCTTGAGAGGGCCACCACCTTCTGCTTGAGGGACTGCCAGCTGACCAAGTAATCACCGAGGAAGAACATCTTCCCGGTTGTGCTCTTGCTAGTATCCACATCGCCGGCGAGGTCGCTGTCACAGTAGCCGACGAACCGTGCCGTGTCGAGGGCCCTTCCATAGTGAAGACCGTAGTCGAGGGTGCCCGCCACGTAGCACATGATTCGCTTGACGACCTGCAGATGCACCATCGTCGGCCGCTCCATGAACCGGCTCATGTACCCGACGGCGAACGCAATGACTGGCCAGGTATGGACTAGGTAGCGCAAGGTCCCGATCAACCGCCGGTAATGGGTTGGATCGACCTCCTCCGCCGTGCTCTCCCGACTCAGCTTGAGCTTCTCCATCGGGGTGTGGGACGGATTGCAGCCTGTCATGCCGCCGGGCTCGAGGATGCACTTGGCGTAGTGGGTTTAGCGAAGGGCGATCCCGGTGGCATCCTGGCGCACTTCAACGTCGAGGTAGAAGCAGAGGAGGCTGAGGTCGCGCATGTCGAACGCCTCCTTCATCTGTGCCTTGAACACCTCCACCTTCTGCTCTTCAGCGCCAATGATGATGAGGTCGTCGACGTAGACGCCGACCAGTAGAACGTTGCGTCCACTACCCCGCCGGTACACCGCCGCCTCATGCACGCTCTGCTTAAAGCTCATCTTCTTGAGTGTGGCGTCGAGCTTCGCGTTCCAGGCGCGCGGTGCCTGACACAAGCCATAGAGTGCCGTGCACAGGTGGTACACCTTCCCCTCTTCTCCGGCGACGGCGTAGCCTGGTGGCTGGCGCATGTAAACCTCCTCCTTGAAGTCGCCATTGAGGAAGGAGGACTTCACGTCCATGTGGTGGACTTGCCACCCCTCTTGAGACGCCAGTGCGAGGAGGACACGGACTGACTCCATGCGCGCCACGGGGGTGAAGGCATCGTCGTAGTCGATCCCCTCCTGTTGAACGAAGCCGTGCGCCACCAACTGTGCCTTGTGCTTGATCACCGCGCCCAGCTCGTCCTTCTTGAGCTTGAACACCCACTTCAGGGTGATAGGGCGGTGGCCGTCAGGTAGTGGCACTAGCTCCCAGGTGCGGTTCTGCTCGACGAACTTGAGCTCCTGCTCCATCGCCGCCCGCCACGCCGGATCACCCTGCGCCTCAGCGTAAGTGGTCGGCTCACCGGCGCGCGTCAGATGAAGCTAGGCGAGGAGCCTCTCGGGCTGGTCCGATGAAGACTGGTCGCTGAGTATGCTTGCCACCGTGCGGTATCGCAGAGGCTCATCATCGTAGTAGGCGTCTAGGCGGTCTTCATCGTCCTCCAGCGGTGTGGCGTACTCGACCTTCGGCTGCCCTGCATGCGCTGGTGTCGTAGCGGGCGAGGTAGAAGACGTCGAGGAGGTCGGCTGGTATGCTAGAGAGATCAGCTACGATGATGTAGAAGTCCGAGAGATCGACTGCGGTGCTGGAGGGGTCGGAGCTGCTACCGATGGACTGCCGACCACCACCGATGGGCTGCCGAGCTCCCTCGGATTTGGTGATGGCGAACGAGGCGGAATTGGTGAAGAGGTCGGCGCTGGTGATGAAGACCCATACGTCGATGAAGATGCAACTTGTGCTTTCTCAGCACCTCCAGCCCACGCATACTCGACGGTGAAGTCGCGAAGCGCGGTCGCCGACCCGTCATCCACCGCCTTGTCCCATGCCCAGCCTCGTCCTTCATCGAACACGACATCGCGCGCCACGCGCACGCGCTGTATCGCCGGGTCGAGCACGCGGTAGGCCTTAGCCCGCTCTGCGTAGCCGATAAAGACCCCCGGCGAGCTACGATCATCGAACTTGCCAACGTGGTTCAGCTCCTTGACGAAGGCGAGGCAGCCAAAGATGCGTAGATAGCTGACCGCCGGCTTGCACCCGTGCTAGGCCTCATACAACGTCTTGCCATCGAGCGCACTGGACGAAGAACGGTTGAGCAAGTGTACGGCGGTCATCACGGTCTCTCCCCAGTAGACCTCCGGCATGCCACGCTGTTTGAGGAGCACACGCGCCGCTGCCCCCACCGCCTGATTGCGTCGCTCGACTACGCCGTTCTGCTGTGGTGAGTAGGGCGCGGAGTAGTGGCGCTGAATCCCCTTATCGGTGTAGTATGCCGCAAACTCAGCTGCCGTGAATTCGCTGCCATTGTCCGTGCGGAGCACCCGAAGCTTGCGGCCGCACTCCTCCACGGCTGCCTGGTAGCGCTTGATGGCGTCCACTGCTGCCGCCTTCGAATCGAGCAGCACGGCCCACATATTGCGGGCGTCGTCGTCGACGAGCAGTAGGAAGTAGCACCGACCTCCAGGAGTGGTCTGTGACACTGGACCGCAGAGGTCGCCGTGCACCAGCTCGAGCTGCTCGGTGGCGCGGTAGGAGGCTTGACGCGGGAAGGGCTGGTGCTTCAGCTTGGTCACAACACAGGTGTCGCAGAGCTGATCGACGTGGTCGACGCAGGGCATGCCGCGAACCATCTCCTTCTTGCCGAGCTGCTTTAGGGCTTCGAAATGAAGGTGCCCGAAACGCTCGTGCCAGCGTCACGCCTCATCATCCCGGCGTGTGGTAAGACAGAGGGGTTGCGCCACCTGTACATGGAGCACATAAAGGCGGTTGCTTCCCCGGTTCACCTTGGTGAGAAGACGGCGGCCTCTATCACAAATGCGTAGCACATCGTCCTCAATCTCCACCCGCGAACCGTTCTCGTCCAGCTGCCCAATGCTGATGATGGAGTTCTTCAAGGACGGGATATAGTACACCCCGGTGAGAAGACGGTGCTCCCCCGTCTTGGCCTTGAAGATGACCGAGTCGACGCCCTTGATCTCGACAGCGGAGGCGTCACCGAACTTGATGGAGCCCTTCACGCCGGAGTTTAGGCCGGAGAAGAACTCGCGCCAACCAGTCATGTGGTGCGTCGCACCGGTGTCGAGGTACCAGCCGTCGATCTTGTCATCGGCGGCACCTTTGCCGAGGAAGGCGTGGGCGCGCGGCTCATCGAGGTGGAGCTCAACGGAGCCAGCCGACCCAAAAAGGGGAAAACTTGGACCTTTCACTCCCTCCCCTGTGTCTTGCTGCAGCTCGACGCACCCATGCGCTAGGAATAGGGTGGCATCCTGCTCTCTGCTTGCGCAACGTGAGCCTACCCACCATGGCGTGGAGGAAGGCGGTAGTCCTTAGCCCAGTGATCAGTCCTGCCACAATTGTTGCAGGTGTCATCCCGGGTCGCCTTGCGCTCATCGGCGGCGCCGCCATCAGCGCCGACCTGGCCCGGGGGTCCCTTCTCTTTCTTGCCGCCGCGTGGACACCGGCGACGCTCCTTGGAGCTGGACAAACCGGATCCTTCCTCCTTCTTGTCGAAGATGCGCCACTGCTCCATCGTGTACAACAGCTTGCCTCCGGCGGCGCTCGGATCGGTGTGAGGCCCCTCCTCCCGGTCACGTCCTCGACGGTGAGCTGCTCGAAATCGAAGAGCGTCTCGATTAGGGATGAAAACGGATCGGATACGGACGGATATCACCGATATTACATTTGTTTTCATATTTCTGTCCAGATTCGGATTCGAATACGGATAGTGTCAACTATGTCGGATAGGATACGATTGGATATCAATATCACAAATATGTGATTTGAGTATTCAGATACGGATACGGTATCGGATGTTGGATATCCGGACTCGGATACGGACATATCTCAACCCCTCTAAACGGATTCGGTTTCGAATATAGTCGGAAAATATCCATACCGTTTTCATCCCTAGTCTCGATCGACATGACGATCTGCGCGTACTTCCTCGGCATGTAGCAGAGGAATTTCTCCACCGTGCGCTCCTCCGTGAGGTCGGTGTCACCGTTGCGCGCCATCTGCTCCATCAGATTGGTAAGACAAAGGGCAAAGTCCTTGACTTGCTCACCAGGCTGAAAGGCGAGGCCTTCCCACTCCCCTCGGAGGCGCTGCAACGTCGCCCGACGCACACGATCTCCGCCGATGCGTGCTGCGGCGATCAATTCCCACGCCAACTTTGCCGTAGCCTTGTTGGCGAGGGAGGCGCCGAGCTCGGTGGGGACGGTGGAGCACAACGCCTCCAGCGCCCGGCGATCGTCGTCGTAGTCGCGCTGCCGACGTGAACCGCCTCCCACAGTCGCTGGGCCTGCAACTTTACCTTCATCAGCAGGCTCCACTCATGGTAGTTCGACTTGGTGAGCATCGGCCACGGCGTTCCCGCTCCAGAGTCGTGGTAGACCGTCTGCAGCACCGGGGAGCGGCCGCACCGACCACGATGCCGCTCTGGTGACGGCGACAGGCGGCGGTGCCCGACTGGGCTACGCGATCCTCCAGCTGGCTCTGGCTCCCGCTCCATCTTGGCGCGCAGTGTTGCGGCCGCGGCTACCGCGGCCTGGGCCGCAGCCGCCGCCTGCCTGGCCGTCTTGGCAGCCGCTGCCTCTGCGGCAGCAAGGCGTGTCGCGCGATCATCGACTCTAGCACCCACGGCAGCGCGCGCTCTCGCGATCTGGCTGGCAGTGGACATGGCGCTCGCTCACTCAAGAACCCTCTCGGCTTTGATACCAGATTGTTAGTCCAATTAGATCTCAGATTCAGATCTGGAACTACCAGAGGACAACTTGGCTCTTAGCCGCTTGGATTGAATGAAAAAATGCAATGGCCTAATTTTACAATGACACTCCCTTGCCCTTTATAGGCAAAGGGGGCTCCCACTTGCTACAGCATATTCTAACCACTAAAGTAAATGATGAGCATATTCCTAACACTAGACTTGGAAGCCAAGGAAAGTAAAAAGGTGCAAGAAAAGTAAGATACAAGTGCTTTAGCACTAGACTTATTTATCAGAGTGTAAGGGGGAGATCATCCACCCACACACACAGGCACCCAGAAGTAAGTTAGCAAGGCGAATGTGCAACATAAACTGAAAAAGATGACCAAACTCAAAAAAGCATTATGATCTATCCCAACCAAAGGTATTGAGTGGCTGAGCCCCTTCGTGCCTGTTAGATGCCAAAGATTAGCCTCATCAACTCTCTCAGAGCAATCTAAACCCATGGTGCCCCTCCATTGAACATGCAGTTCTTGCAGTGTTTCTAGAGCCACAAGCTCCAAGGGCAACCATGAAATTGAACCCTTTTCATAGAGATTTGTGCAGTGTACTCACCAACATGCCTTATTATACCAGCCACAGTAGCAAACATCGAGGCATCTTGATCAGATGCTAGGTTTCAGAACCCGAAAGCACATACCACATGCTTTGTACCATATTAAATCTCATATGAAACACAAATAGATAAATTTGAAACATAAGCTCATCTAGTTAACTACGAGCATCTCGAAGAGTCTTTCAAAAAATTTACTCTCTAAATCATCATTTGGAGTCATTTGAGTAAAAATTACTTTATATATCTTTGTACCCTCCAATAACTGTTCTATATCTTTCATTAACAATAATAGCTGTTCTATATCTTGTGCGCACTCTGGCTAGCAAAAAATCCGAAACAGAGGATGTCTATATTTTGGTGATCCAATTAAAGAGGTTATTGGAGGGTTTGTTTTTGAACCAAAATCTCTATTTTTATAAACTATGAAGGATATAAAGAATCTCTTGGAGTTGCTCTAACATTTTGTTTACTTTTCCCCTCTCTGTAAAATGTGAGTTCCATATAGAAACAAGAACATTGAATCAAGCAAGTGGCATATTGGCGAACGTGTCTTCTAATCTGAAGTACAAAAAATATATATTGGCGAACGCTCATAATCAAACATCCTATAGCTAAGCCGTACATATTTATATTGCTAATAAGCCGTACATATTTATATTATAATAATAGATGTTAAAATTTCTCTTGCGCAGCAATAGCAATATATGGTAAGAGCTACTACCTGATGGGTTAATAACCGGAGGCAGCACCAGCCACAAGCGGCAGTACTTGTCCAGAATAGTTTTATCTCACCAGCACGAATCACGAAAGGCTTCAGCGGGGGGGATGATCAGGTCTCGTGCATGAGGCAAACCGGCACATCAAATCACAGGTACGGCCGTTCTCCATGAGCTCTCGGCCCGGGAAGCACGCCGCTTAGCTTATCAACGACCGCCACACGGTGATCCAAAGAGCTCGATCAGCTCTATCGGCAGCGTTTTTACCGCAGGACATGCGGCGGGCAGAAAATTAACTGGACACTAGAGTGCTCTCGTCGGCATCAACATGTAGTATAGTACTACGAGCTACAGCAATCTGCCAATATATTTATCAGCAATTCAGCACACCGTAAAAGAGTAAAAGTAATCTGCGAGCTTTGCGATCGGGTCTTAGGGAAATACTGTAGAAAATTCCCCATTTCTATGGGACGTCAGGGAGTTCACGGGCATCCACCAGAATCGACACAACGGAGGCTCTAGGTGGGGAAGCTCGATTTCAATTCCACACAACGGATAGAAACCGTACGTACTCGAAGAAACGAATTCCCTCGTAATTAAGCCAAACCCTATGAAAGAAGGACGAGAGAGAAATCTGTAGGTAGCCACTAGCCAAGAACGAAACCCTAGTGCAAGGATCCGAAACACCATGAGGCACGGTGATGGTACTGGGTAGAAGAAGAGCCAGATCTGCAATAATAATTTCAAACGAGAAAACACAATGGCGAGAAAAAAAGGTTTCGAAAAACGGCAGATGTGATCGAGGTCGGATGGGCGGAGTGGAGCTGAGCAACGGTAGCTAGCGAAGTGAGCGTGTGCCTGGAGCTCGCGAACTGCGAGAGCTTGCCGGTGGCGGAGAAGACGACGAGCGCGACGTCGGCATCGCAGAGCACGGCGAGCTCCTCCGCCTTCTTGAACAGCCCGCGCCGGCGCTTGGAGTAGGTCACCTGCCGCGCTGCCGTGTTCTCTATCCGCCGTATCTCCCGCCTCTCGCGCGCCATCTCCCTCAACGCCGCCGCCGCCTACTGCTCCTCCTCTCGTCCTCCTACACCCACGAATGGCTCTCCAGGAGAAAACCGGCCGGTGGATGCATCGCGAGGAAATTGGCCCCCCCAAAACGCGAGGCCCATGGGCACGCCAGCCAGGCAGTACGAAAGCGACCCACCAAATGGGGAGAAGGGAGGAAGGAGGGACTTGACTCGGGAGGCGACCCGAAAGCGACAGTAGAAATTGAAAGCGAGGCGAGGCGGTCTCCTTTCCTATTGGCAGGCACTACTCCAAGGAAACAGGAATTGAAAGCGAGGCGAGGCTAGTGGCGAGGCCGCTGCGGTCTCCTTTCACCGCCGGTCGTTGTTTATGGCCCGGAAATATCGGCCCGCTCCCGGCTGACACGCGGGGCCCCGTAGCGTGGAGGCGCGTCGCCAGGCAAGGCTACGCGCGCTAGCTAGCACACGTGCCGCGTGCAGTTCGGCCACCGGCCAGCCCAAGCGCAGGGGGCTAGGGCCGACCGGCCGAGGTTTTTTACCCTTCCTGATAAGGAACAGTAGTACTGGCCGCAGCAGGCACTGGCACGCGCCGCGGTCGCGTGTGTGTGGAAAACGAGAGCCGCGCACGCCAGCCGCCGGAATTTACTGTTCCGACGTGAGCCGTGTGGCTTTTCGCGCATTCTGACGCGGGCCCGTGTCCGTGGTCTGCCCCGGTCTCGGTGGGATCGGCGGCACGGCACACGGGCGGCGGCGGGCGGGAGGGAGGCCAAGGCGGCTTTTTCACGTCGTTGTTTCGTCGTCGGATAGCGCTGGCAAGCCTGGGCAGACGTGTCGGCGCTGCCGGGCTGGCTTGGCGTTGTAGCCTGGGCAACAGTTTCTTCTAGGCACGAGGGCGAAGCGACGGGGCTGACGCTGGCCAGAACGGGCGGCTGGGAGAGGGACGAAGCGGTCGATCACCAAGGCCCCGTTTAGATCCAAATTTTTTTTGATTTTAGCTACGGTAGCACTTTCGTTTATATTTAGCAATTAGTTTCTAATTATGGACTAATTAGGTTCAAAAGTTTCATCTCGCAATTTCTCACCCAACTGTGTAATTAGTTTTTTTTTCGTCTACATTTATTACTCCATGCATGTGCCGCAAGATTCGATGTGATAGGTACTATACAAAAATTTTTGGTAACTAAACAGGCCCCAAATCACCATGGTATGTAGCGTTTGGTTCCTCCTCGCTGGGCAGTGTTTAGTTTCCAAAATTTTTTAAGATTTTTTATCACATCGAATTTTTAGACGTATGCATAAAGCATTAAATATAAATAAAAAATAAAATTAATTACACAGTTTAGACGAAATTCACGGGACGAATCTTTTAAGCCTAATTAGACTATGATTAAATACTAATTGTCAAATAACAACGGAAGTGCTACCTTACTATTTTGCCAAAAATTTCGTCAAGTAAACAGTCCCTTGGTCCCGACGGATTTGGTGTTTGCTTGCTTACTCGAGTACACACCTGATTCTGACTACTGCTTGGAGCGGACGTATGAGTGGCGTCCAGGGACCGATGGATTTGTTGGTGTAGCGAATCGTATCACCTTTTTTTTATATTTTAATAAAAAGACGTGCCCTGCGTGTAGCTGTGTCGAGTGGTAGTTCGCTTTTTCGTTATCTTTGTATAATAGTATAGTAACAAGTTTAGCAACTCCTTATGCTTGGCTATTGTTATTGTGGGGACAATTTTAAAATTTATATAGCAAAAAATAGACATCAACAGATGTGATATCTGACATTTATAAAATCAAATGCTCCAAAACTAGTCCAAAATATATCGGAAATGATGAAAGAACATCGACAGTTGTATCATCGGGTACAACATACAGACTCGTCACCTTCAACCCTTGATTCGTCATGTATGCCCGATTTCCTCTCTGCAACCATCGTGAATATAAGATCAATGACACGGAGTTACTGTCTCCATGGGAAGTGCTCAAGAGCGTCCTTCCCCTTACAGATAATGGCCACAAGATGGCCTTCTGTCGATGAAATCGACAAAGCAACGGCGACCTCACTGTAGAAATCATCAAAGTCATCATAGGTAACAAGATCCTGAATAAAAGTCATTTGATTTTGTCCTAGATTTATTTGGACTAATCACATGTGTATATCACATTTAAACACATTAGTCTACCTAGGTTGCCACTCAATTACTAAAATTAAACTAGGGACCTTCCAACGACGAGGCTGCACCGTCGTGACGGAGAGCAAAGTGCATATTGGCCGCTCAATGGTGGTATTGAAAGTGCATCTATCCCTTTAGTGGGTTTTAGATGAGAGGTCTAACTGATTTGCTAAGTGTTGGACAGGAAATAGGATATCTCACAGGTATTTGATAAAAGCCAAAATGATGTATTGTTGTATAAACAATCTAGTTCGAATACAAGACAACAATGCAAATGTAATTCATGCGAGGCTTACTCACCATGGGATTTATGTGAAAGCAAGGACTTCGATTAATTGATTTTATGAGACTTGGGTAATTGCATTTGGAATGGTCTCACATTTTAAAGCTCGTTACATTGAAAGGATGAATTATGAACTTAAAGGATGATTCAACACAAAGTATGACTTGATGGCTTGAAATGGTGAAGATAGCAAGGAAATGCTTCGATGTACTAAGCAAGGGTGAAGGACAAACGATGGCTTGGCGACTGAGGAACCTAGCTAGAGTGAAAAATGAAGTACTTGCATTTAGTTGAAGTACCAATCAAACCATGACGATCATATTGAAGTGGAGAATCAAATCTTGAATAAATTCTTGAAAGTGACTTGATACATTTGGATTTGACTCGCATTTAGTTAATGGAATCAAGTCACGTGCTCAAGACGGCTATGCTCAAAGAGAAAATCAAAGATGACATGTTGACACCCTCATTTGATGTAGATTGAAAGCTTTGGCATATAGTTTGAAGAAAATCAACTCAAGCGGTTCAAATTCCTTTTTCATTTGATCTTGAGTAAATAGGTATGCTGTACTTTAAGAGGGATACATCATGTTGATAGATGATTATTCATAAGTGTTCAAGCCGACCCATATGAGGTTCGAGTGAGAGAGAGTGCCTAGAGCTATCTTGACCTAGATGTGGTTGAAAATATCGGACATGTCCGGTATGATATCAGACGTGTTTGGTATTGGGTCGGCCATAGCAACTTCTCTGCGCTCTGGAGTTTCGTTCGTCGGGAGTTCCAACAAGTGTCGGGAGTTTCGGCAATCGTCGGGAGTTTCAACGCCTCACACGCGCCACTAACTTAGTGACCGTTGGCGCTGTGTAGGCAGATACCAGACATGTCTGGTATTCCAACAGCTATAAGACGACTAGTTTTTGAGTTGGGTCTATAAATACCTCTAAACCTCCACCTTTGGAGATTGCTGATTCTATTGACATTCATACACATTTTTTAGCCTTGAGAACACTCTCCAACCCTCTCTTAGTGAGTGATTGATCCAATTTGCAAAATCCATCTTGTGGGTTGAGTGAGATTTAAATTTGAGAGCAAGCTACCCTTGAGCATTTGTGCATATTTGTCGATCTCATGATTTGCATTTGTTACTCTTGGAATCTTCGGTCCTAGAAGGCTAGGCGTCGCAGGAGAGCACCCAAGAGATTGTGGTGTGCCTCGGAAAGTTTATAACGGTTTGATTCCATCGCCGCAAGAGAAGGAATCAACTAGTGTAAGGAGGAAAATGAGTTGAAAAAGAATCCGGCTAGGGTGTCCTTTGTGGTCCTCTAGAGCTGACCTTTGTTGGGTCGCTCGTAGACGCCTCAATGGAGTCCGAACTTCGGTAAAACAAATATTGTGTCTCGATCTCTCTTTCCATTTGGTATTTGTGATCTATTTGTATTGCATGAGCTTGTCTACGGGTTACCAGTGAGTGCCTGAAACTTGGTGTAAAGGAAGAATCAAAAGGAGCATTTCGGGGGCTGGTCTTCTTAGCCCGTGAACATCAGACGTGTCTGGTATTAACCCCAACGCCGACTTTATTTAATCATTGCACTAATCATTGTGTTGCAGGTTTGTAGCTCCTAGACTTATTCAGTATCTGTCATATACTCTATGGTTGACTCGTGAGTGGTTTATTTCTCTGATTTGGAATTTTCTTGGAAATTCCTTCACTAATTGTTTTCGTATTTTAAAGGGTTGAATTTTTAGAAACGTCTATTCACCCCCTCTAGGCGGCATCCTCGGTCCTTTCAGGTATGTGGGTAGGACAAGCCAAATGACATCAACTTCAGGCGTCACACATGTTGCGTCCGACTTCGAGCGGTGTGGTTCCAGTACGACGGTAGTGAGGGCAATATTCCTTCCAGGACGATGCCAGCTATATCGATAAAAAAGGCTTTATCTGGAGTTCGGTCGGACATATCTAGCAATGGTATGTCTAGCAGTGCTTCTTCAAGGCAAAAAATAACCAATCTACTAGCATATATATGTAATCTGCAGGATTGCTCTAGTAGAACTTGAACCACACATGTATGGCCACTACGTGAATAATTGTTTGTAGCAATGGGACAAATTTTTTATAGGGGCGGCTGGTGATGGAGCCGCCCCTACAATGGCGTGCTCGGGAGCCACGAGACCAGCCACCCCTACAAATAGAACAACAGGAGCGGCTAGTGATACGAGCCATCCCTACAAATGAATCGGATTTGTAGGGGCGGCTCACTCACCAGCCGCCCCTAGTATTGCTATTTGTAGGGGCGGCTGGTGATTGAGCCGCCCCTACAAATGCCTACGTATAAATACCTGTGATTTGTAGGGGCGGCTCAATCACCAGCCGCCCCTACAAATAACCCACATATAAAGCAAGCTACATCACCTTCTTTCTCCTCGGGTCACTCACTCCAATCCGTGAAAGAAAGGTGTGGAGGCCTTGGGCACCTCCCAAAATTTGCTCTACTAAGGGGGAAGGTTTTGGTCTCAATCCTTTGGTGGAGAGGTTGTAGACGGTAAGAAAATGCTATTCCACACTTTTTTTGAAGTTTTAATGGTTGGTTAGTGAGTAATTAGAGTTTTGCTTTTCTCTCTCTTCTATGGTGCTTGTGCTACTTATGAAGCAAATTAGACCTAAGTTTTGAATGTACTAGGATAAATTAGGGAGGAAAACAAGATCATACCCTTATTTGGTCCATGTTTCTTGATTTTAGTGAACAATTAGTTAGTTTTATGGATGTTTCATGTGCATGTAGATCTAGATCTAGGGTTTGATTTTTTTATTAATTTTGGTTTTGTAAATTTGTGTTTGATGAAATTAGACTAGGGTTTGCATGAAAGATATTGGGTAAAATATAATTGTTGCTAATTGTTGTCTTTGAAATTGTTTATTGTAATCAACAAATATGTATTTTAATTATTTATGGATAAATGGGCCATTAATTAATTTTCTTCTACCATGGTGTGTTTGTATGCTTCATGTAATTATATTTGATTTATATTCATATATATTTGAAGTATATACAATTATTCTCAAGTAATTATTAAATTGATTCATTTTTATATATATCTGAATAAGTAGTCCTTTATGTTTGTTTTGTTGTTGTAAAAGATGGAGTACAAGAACTCTTGGATGTATGATTCGTTAAGGTTCAAGGCAGGTTTCCGTGAAGAGGTGGATAAATTTATTGAGGCCACAAAAAAGCATGCAACGACATTGACAGAGAATAATGATATAATTATTTGTCCATGTAAAGATTGCAAGAACCGTATGGCATGGACAGATGTGACTATCATCAGATCACATTTGATTATGCGAGGATTTGTTGAGGACTACACAGTGTGGATTCATCATGGTGAAATGGTTATTATTAACGACGAGGATGAGGAGGAATACGATGACGAAACCCTAGAATCCATGTTCCAATATTCAACAGAGCTTGATGCACGAATGGATTTGGAGTCTGGTAATGAACAAGGTGGTGATGCTGGTGGTTGGGATGGTAACGATGAAGGTGGTGCCAATAATGATGGTGGAGCACGTGTCAGGGATGAAGATGATTTAAAGGACATGATTCGAGCCCTTGGACCAGAGATTTTACTAAATAGTCTGAAAGGTCTAGAAAATTTAGAAAGGATGACAAAAGCATCGAAGAAGACTGTGTATGGTGTTGAAAAGGGATGTCCGACACATTGGACATCGCTACGTTTTGTGCTTGAGCTACTCATCCTAAAGGCTAAGTATGGCTGGTCAGACTGTAGTTTCAATGATCTATTGCATCTCCTGTCATGGGTGCTGCCACAACCAAACTCAGTTTTCACCAACACATACCAAGCGAAGAAGGTTATAAGTCCATTGACAATGGGGGTTGAAAAATTCATGCATGCCCCAACCACTGTGTACTTTTTTCGTGGAGAAACGTTCAAGTTACTAGATAAATATCTCTGGTGTGGGGCCAGCCGGTACAAGAACAATGACCTTTACGGTGGGGACAAAGCCTTCATGGGGAAAAAGAGGAATAGGAAGGGTACAAAAAAGGTGGTACAAGAATCTCAGCCCCCAGAGGACACTCCATTAGGCAACAACGTAAAGCAGAGAAGAATTTCTACCTTGGTAATGTGGTACCTACTAGTGACCGACCACTTGAGACGTATCTTCCTAAACCCTAAAGAAGCCGCACTCATAACATGGTGGGATGATGGGCGCAAGGTGGATGATGATAAGATTGCACACCCGGCTGATTGTAGTCAGTGGCAAAGGTTCAATGAGAAGCACAAAGAATTCAGCGATGACCCAAGGAATGTATGGTTTAGCTTGAGTACCGATGGAATGAATCCCTTCAATGAGAGGATGAGCGACCACAACACTTGGCCAGTGATCTTGACCATGTACAATATCCCAACATGGTTGTGTTAGAAGAGAAAGTACCTTCTCCTCACTATTCTTATTTCTAGCCCTAAACAACCAGGCATTGATATAGACGTGTTCCGCGAGCCTTTGATGCAAGAAATGGAGAGGCTATGGAGGCATGGGGAGCTGATGTACGATGCGTTCTGAAAGGAGGACTTCATATGTAGAACAATAATATTTGTTATTACCAATGATTACCCCATGTTGTTTGCTTTGTCTGGACAGATTATAGGGAAGACGGGATGTTTGGTTTGCTTAGATGGTACTACATGGGTGTACCTGAATGCATCTAAGAAGATAGTTTACCTAAGGAACCGACACTTCTTAAAGACAAGTCACAAGTACCGCAGCAAATTGTTCTTTAGATTTTATGACAACACCCCAGAGATCGAACCCCCTCCGGAGAGACGTCATAACGGAGAACACGTGTACAGGATGGTGAAAAACATACGCGTCGTCTATGGAAAAAAGAATCCGGATGGGACAAATAGAGATAGAAGCACACCTCCTGTCGGAGGCGTACCTTTCAAGAAACAATCGATCTTCTTTTAGTATCTGCCTTATTGGCCAGACTTGGAGGTCCCCCATGCCATTGATGCTATGCACGTGCAGAAGAATGTCTTTGAGAGTCTCATTGCTACCTTACTGGACATAGGCAAGTCAAAGTATGGTCTGAAAGCATAGAAAGACATGGTGCAGCTAAACATGATGCCATAGCTTCACCCGGTACCTGAGGCTAATGGAAAATGCACTCTGCCCGCGACATGCTTCAACCTAACACCAGACGAGAAGAGAGCTATATGCACTTTCTTGAGGGGGGTAAAAGTCTCGACTGGGTTTTCAGCGAATGTGAAGAAGCTAGTGTCGATGAAGGACTTGTCAATAACACACTACAAGGCTCACGATTGTCATGTGATGCTAACAGTGTTTCTACCTATTGCAATCAGGGCTATAAAGTCAGAGTTCTTAAAAATGACCATCACTCGCATGTGCTACTTCTTTTCGAAGATCTCACAGAAGACGATTGGCAAGCAAGAGCTGAGTGACCTACATAAATTTGTGGTGGAGACACAAAACCAACTAGAGATGTGTTTACCTCCTGCTTTTTTTTATATAATGCCACATCTCATGATTCACATGGTTCATCAGATACAGGTGCTGGGCCCTTGCTACTTGCATGAAATGTGGTCCTACGAGCGATTCATGTCAGTTCTAAGTCGATACGTGCATAATTGAACATACCCAAAAGGCTCTATGATAGAGGGTTATAGTACTAAAGAAGTCGTTGAGTGCTGTCAAGAGTACCTAAAAGTATAGAAAGGGATTAGTAAACTCGATTCTCGTCATAAGGGTAGGCTAGCTAGGAAGGGCACCAGTGGTAGAAAAGTGTTCATCGACCATGATTACAAAGAGGTGAGTCGGGCGCATTATAGTGTCTTGCAGAGTACACAACTGATGCAATCGTACATTGATGAACACTTTGCTATCATTATGGCGGAGAGAAATGGTCATTCAGATGATTGGGTCATGAAACAACATAGGCAACGACTAACTGCATGGTTAAAGGACCAAAACATACTGCCTGGAGAAACTATAGACTCTATTACCATTAGTAGGTTGGCGGAGGGGCCATCAAGACAAGTGACATCTTGAAATGCTTATGACATCAATGGGTATACGTACTATACCCACGCAAAGGATAGTAAATATGTGAACCAAAACAGCGGCGTTCGAATAGAGGCTCTCGATGGATTAGGGCAAAAGATTCAATACTTTGGCATCATTGAAGAGATATGAGAACTTGACTATGGAAGAGATATAGCGGTGGCCCTGTTTTGATGCTGCTGGATCAAACAACATCAACTGAATGAGATCGGATTGAGAGTCCTAGACCTCGAGAATCTAGGCTACCAAGATGACCCTTGGGTGCTCGCTTTATGTGTCACACAAGTTTTCTATATGTCTGACCCACAAAGTAACCTCCACCCGAAGAAGAAGACAAAGCACGTGGTTGTCTCTGGGAAACAACATATTATCGGAGTTGATGGCGTGGACGATGTTGAAGCTTACAATAACTACGACGAGATGCCACTATTCACCGACTTTCCTAAGAAGATCAGTGTTGTGGAAAAGAACCTACCCAAAGACATATTGCCATGGGAACGAAAAGGTGTTAAGGAAAAAGTCGTTACAGCGGGCTAGCTAGTTGTTGCACGTAGAGTGTTTGTGTGTGTGTGTTTGTAAAACTTCATTTATGCATGCGTGAGACTATATATTTATGTATATGTGTAAGACTATATATTTTTGTATGTGTATGAGACTACATTTATGCATGTGTGTAAGACTACCCTTTGTAACATCCAGATGAATCTATTTCAACATCCACTCTATTACTACTAAAACTTTATGAAATCACTTAACACTTTATGAAATGAAGAAATGGCCAAAATAAAAGTAGAAGATCTTGACGAGTTATACAACTTTTATATTCATCACCTTTACAGCTGAAATCATTTAGTAGTTGAAAATCAGGTTTGAAGCTGTCATTTTCTAAAATTCAAAATTTGAACTATTCAAATTTTGTCAAATAAAAAGATAACCAAAATAAAAGTTGTAGATAGTGATGTTTTCAACAACTTTTATATTCATCACCTTTACAGCTGAAATCATTTAGTGGTTCAAAATCAGGTTTAAATCTGTCATTTTCTGAAATTCAAAATTTGAATTGTTCAAAATTAGTGACAAAGATAGTTGACTAGACTAAAATGATAGACCATGATTTTAGAAAATTTTAGGAAAAAATCCATCATATTTGGAGTTAGTATGAGGAAGAAAAACTAGTTACAAGTTTCAGCCACAGATTAAAAAGAGAAATCACACTTGTTCATCATTGATCATCATGAATATTTGTAATTTTTCTTTTTAATCTTTGTGTAAAATTTGTAATTAGTCTTTCTCCCTCATACTAACTCTAAATGTGATGATTTTTCCTACAATTTTGTAAAATCATGTCCTATCAAGTTACTGTATTGATTTGGTCATTCTTTACATTTGACAAAGTTTGAGCGATTTAAATTTTCAAATTTTAAAAAATAACAAGTTCTAACGAGATTTTCAACTATTAAATGATTTCAGCTGAAAAAGTGATGAATACCAAAGTTGTATAACTCATCAAGATGTACAACTTTTATTTTGTTTATTTCTTCATCTGACAAAGTGATAGGAAACATTGTTCATAAATCATCATGTCTCTCATATAGTTCATAAAACTATAAGCCATATGTGAATTTATGAACAATGTTTACTAATACTTTAGCACATAAAGAAGTGATCAAAATAAAAGTTGTAGATAGTGATGAGTTCAACAACTTTTAAGTTCACGACTTTTATTGTTGAAATCATTTAAGATTTCAAAATCTTATTTGAAGTTGCCATTTATTGAAATTCAAAATTTCAACTATTCAAATTTGGTCAAATGAAAAGATGATTAAAATAAAAAGTTGTACATATTGATGAGTTCTACAACTTTGGTATTCATGAGTTTTTTATTTAAAATCATTTACTCTTTCAAAATATTGTTTCAAGTTGAAATTGTTTGAATTTTAAATTTTGAATAGTTCAAACAAAGTCACATGACAAGATGACCAAAATAAAAATTGTATATGTTGATGAGTTATACAACTTTTATGTTTACAACATTTTCATTTTAGGTCATTTAATGTCCTAAAATTGTAGTCGAAGTTTTAAAATTTAATATACATAATTGTTTTTATTTGTGCATATACAGATTTAAATATTTAATAAAATAGAAAATATTTATAGAGGCGGCTAGATCAGGAACCGTCCCTGCAAATGCATTTGTAGGAGCGGCTGGATCAGGAACCACGCCTACAAATACATTTTTAGAGGCGGCTGGATCAGGAATCGCCCCTACGAATTGCCCCAGGTATATAACCACAGGCGCTCGCATCCCCTCCTGTTGGGCGCTCTCTTCTTCCTCCCGACGCCGTCAAGCTGCCCAACTTTTTCTCGCCGTCGCCACCGCCTCCGTGCCCTAGCCGCCGCTCTCTTCGCGCTGCTTCCTCTCACCTCCGCCGTCCTCCTATGACAGCCTCCGTCGCCCGCCATGCTTCCTCCCCCAAACGCCGCCTTCCCTAGGCCGGCAGCCATGGCGGCTAGGGTTTGCGCCTTCTCCCACTCGCCCCCTCCCGCCCTCCCGCGCGCTACATTTCCCTAGCGTGCACACCGGTAGGGTTCGCAGCGCGCGCCACCAGATCTCTCCTTGTCCCCTGCTCGCTTGGGGCGCCAGTTCCCGCACAGTCGCTCGTGCACGCGCGCCACCGGATCAACGATAGTGAAGGTCGCCCGCCTCCTTCCCCTCCCGCTTCCCCTTCCTGGCACTGAGGAAGACGGGCTAGCACCATACCCTCCTACTATCTTCGGCACGACTTCCCTCGGCGACACGGACTCACCCGGCCCCTACGATTTCCCGGCAGCGCGAACTCCTCCAGCGATCGCGTCCTGTCTCAGTCCGTGACTTTTAGGCGAAGCGAGCTGATCTGAACGCTCCCGCTCTCTGCTCTAGGTATGCCTCCACTATCTGCTCCAGATCTGAATGCGACAATATACTTGAGTGGCATTTAGCTTATTTTCCAGCCATTTATATATTACCTGAGTCAACAGGGACTATGATATATTCATATATCTATCATGAATCTCCTTGGAGAAGTAACTGCATCAACTTAAGTAATTTCTGAGGATTTTGGGCATGTTTTGTTTTTTGGTTGCTGTCTTATAGTTAACACATGTTGTTCTCTCCCACTTGGTGTCAGTTTTAGTTAATCTGGATAATAGAGCCTTAAATACTGTGAGGATATTTATTTCAATTAAGCATTGCTTGTTGGCAAACACAGATCACCTTCAAGCAAAATAAACACAAAAAACTTGCATATGCCTATAGTGTTGTACTTATATGCTCAAGGTTTAGTAGATTGAACTAATGAGTCAATATATTGATCCTGAGTATACTGGTTAAAGCATTTGAGTTCATGCTGACATTATTGCCATGCGTGACAGAGTGCTTGCTTTGAACGGCAGACAACTGTAACATCCAAAAAAGATAATTCAAACTTTCAATTCTAAAATTTCCCTTAGAAGATTATTGACAACCAATGCTTTTATTCAGTAAGCCATCCATTTCAGTTTTGCTGGTAGCCCCTGATAAACTAGCCGGTAATCGTATGAAAAAGGTAGATCAAAAGTAGGTGTTTGTGTTATGATTTGATCCCCTGTTGTTAATTTCTGGTATTTAGTTAACAATCTTTAGTTCCTCTTGTTATACTCCGGTCTTTCTTTTGTGAATTTTATAGCTTGGTATTGGGTTAACAATCTACCAACTTACTGTTGTATGGTAGAAGTAGAAGATCTCTCTCTTTTTCTTCATAGGTCACACCAGATGCCTCAAAATATATATTAAATTTGATATCCTGATTATATAAAGAACATGGTAATTAGTAGAAAATTCCATTGCGTTAATTCTTAGAAAAAAGCACAGTAAATGGACCAAGATGGAAACCTTTTAACCAACATAGATATTCATACTTCATCTATTCCAATGTTCCTAGCCATTCACATTTGTAACTGTATCCAACAAAAGGACTCCCTATGATGGCATTTAGCAAATTTTCCAACCATTTTGCTTGCCTATTGGCCTCCAGCATGGCTTCTATCGCCTACTAACACTTGTCGGCTTCCTGCAGGCCGATTTGTTTTTGCTTCCTATAGGCTTACCGATAGTACTTGCCTATCGGCTTCCTGCATGGCTCCTATCGGCTACTGTATGGCTGACATGATCCTATCGTCTCCACTCTGTTTCTTATCCTCTCCTCTATGTTTGGCAGCAACAACTGCTCTATTTGTTTTGGCAAGCTGGTGCTGCTCTATTTGTTTTGGCAAGCAGCTGTTGCTTTTTTGGCCTCCTCTCCTCTTCTCTCCTTTTTGCCTATGATGAAATTGTCATCTCCATATATTATCTGAAATGAGCCGATGATCAAATTCTTGTGAGGAACTGGGCATCATCTACCTTACCTTCATGCACTTCTTTGTTATGATGCCTTGATGCTCTAAGATCATGATCAAATGATTATTGACATATTTCTAAGGCCTCTTACTCATACTCCTCCTACTTCTACTACTACTACTAGTACTACTACTTCTACTACTACTACTACTGCTGCTCCTACTACTACTTCTACTACTGTCCTACTACTACTAATTTCTGCCTTTTGCTTATAGCAGTAAGTGATTTCCTATGTTTTCACATTGGCCGGTTTCTACTGTTAACTATATTTGTGATATTTTCTTGGACTACTCCTCCTCCTACCATTACTCCGACTCCTACTACTCCTCTGTTTTTGCTTATATAATGCTGGTGTGTAGTGGCTGTTGCTACTACTACTACTTAACTACTACTACTACTACTCCTACCACTACTACTACTAGTACTCCTCCTGCTCCTACTACACTCCTCTGTTTTTTTGCTTATATACTGCTGGTGTGTAGTGGCTGCTGCTACTACTACTACTACTACTCCTCCTCCTCCTACCACTACTCCTACTACTACTCCTCCTCCTCTTACTACTCCTACTCCTCCTCTTACTACTACTACTCCTCCCTCTACTTGCTACTCCTATTGCTGCTCTTCTTTTAGTGATGCTCCTACTACTACTCCTAAGTGGCTGCCGCTCTTACTCTACTACTACCACTCTACTGCTACACTTACTCTACTCTACTACTTTCTACTTAATACTACTACTTGCTACTCCTAAGTGGCTGCTGCTCTTACTCTACTACTACCACTTCTTGTCTGTTTTTTGCTTATATACTGCTGGTGTGTAGTGGCTGCTGCTGCTGCTGCTGCTGCTACTACTACTACTACTACTACTACTACTACTACTACTACTACTACTACTACTACTACTACTACTACTACTACTACCACTACTCCTAGCTACTAACTGTTGGCTGCTGTTGCTTTTTTTGCCAAATCTCCCAGGACTCGCCCAGGACTTGTTATCATGTCTTTTGCCATCAGCTGTTGCTCTATGTTTGCTAAGCAGCTATTGTTTTTTTTGCCAAATCTCCCTTCCCCTCTCTTCTCCTTTGTTTTGCCGATGATGAAATTGTCCAAGTCCATATATTATATGGAATATGAGCTGATGATCAAGAACTTGTGAGGAACTTGTCATCATTAGCAGTCGCCCCTACATTACCTTCTCCTCTCTTCTCTGTTATGATGCCTTGATGCTCTAAGTTCAAGATCAGATGATGATTGACATGTTTCTGAGGCCTCTACCACTGCTACTACTCGTTTTTTTATATATTGTTGTTTTATAGGACTACTTTGGTTTATATACCTTTTTTATTTCTTATACCTTCTTGCGTACCTAATGCACACTTTCTTGTATCTATTAGTACAAAGCGCGAAATAATGTCATGGACACCAGACAGTGTAGCCCGATGCCCCGAGCATGATGAGCACCCAACCTATGAGGAGCAAGCACTAGAGGACCAGCTTACTTAGGAGCAGTTTGATAACGAGTTAGAAAAGGATCTAGAAGTGATGCTTACTCAGGAGCAGTGTGATGAGGAGGAAGAGAGAGCAAAAGGAAGAGTAGGAGAGGCTGCTGAAGGCGAAGAAGTTGATGATGATGTGATGAGGACTCAGAAGAGGGATATGTAAGTCCCGAGGATCCTTTCCCATGTGAAGCTAGAAGGAGGCCAACGGAGGAAGATTTGGACAAGGATTTTGACTTGAATGAGGAGGTAGGGAAAAAGCCTTAGCTTGTAAATTTTGCTAAAGCTTTAGCTATGTTACCTCTGCTAACACTTTGACCTGTCGTATATACAGGTCCCTTCGACGTCGACGTCCACGACATCTCGGTGGACAAGACAGAGTAGAGGAAAGGAGAGTAGAGGCAACAGCCACAGAGATGGATCACGATGCCTTTGCTCCACAACCTCAAGACACAACCATGACTACCAAGCCTAAGAGGAAATGAGAGGATAGAAAAGGAAATCTATATCCAGATAAGGCAGGCTATGTGATAACGGAGGTCGGGCCAGCAGGGGAGATCCTTGAGCCAAAGGAATTAAGAGGACGATTCCGTAATATGATTGGGGCCCTAGTAAGAGATAAATTGAACCCAGCAATCTCTAACTAGAAAGAGGTACCAGAGAACAAAAAGAATGAACTATAGGATAGGCAGCTGAAGCTCAATTTTAGATTTTTGGAGGGTAAGCAAGAACTGGTAAAAAAATGCTTTTAGGATGATGGGAGAGTCATTCCGACGTTGGAGGTCGGAGCTCAACATAAAGTATATCCAAAAAGGGTTAACTCTCTTCAACGAGTTCGGCAAAATAACTTCTAGTCAATGGGCGGAGCTCGTGGCTCAAAAGGCTTCACCGGATGCATTGGAGCTCAGTGCCTGTAACACCAAGCTGGCGAAGAGGAATAAACACCACCATCATCTAGGCCTCAGTGGCTACTATGCCAAGGAAGAGCAGTTTAGGAAGATGGACAAAGAGGCCACAACTGCTGGGAATATCGATGTGACGAATTTGAAGGTATGCTCAAGGAATTAGATATATGCTAGGAGTACAGAATCATCCGACGGTAATCTTAAGATTGATAAGCTGGAGACCCAAGAGGCAGTATCAAGGATACTGAAATATGCTAAAGACAAGGAGAAGGGCTCATTCAATCCTTCCAGAGAGAGGGACAAGCTTAGCCTTGGCTTAGGAAACATGGAGCACACAGGCCGCACCAGGGGGCTAGGGAAAAGGATGACCTGGAAGCAAGGATTCAAAGAGGACAGACACATGTACAAGAAACATGGCAGAGACCGGGAGACTAATCTTAAGCTCTAAGTGAAGGCTCTAGTTGTGAAGGCGTTGGAGGAGCAAGGACTGTCTACGGAGCCACAAATATTAGTGATGCCACCAGGAGAAATGACATTAGTTGGTAGCCCTCCAAAAGTTCCTAGCAGCCAAGGTTCCACTGCAGCCACAACCCCTGTCGATCGCATACGGGAACCAACTAGTTGCACCTTGGTGTTTCTCAGCGGCCGGCAGAACACTGTGATGGAGGTGGCAACAGGTGTGGCACATCCTCCCGGTGGCTTACACCACAATAATAAGATACCGCCGGAGTATACTAGGGTCAAGGTGCATACCGTGAAGCCCGAGTTCATGCAGTGGAAGATAGACTACACAACTCCCGAGGGCCTGGTGTTACTCAAAGACGTTATTGGGCATTTCATCCTCTGGCACGGGACATTATATTGACTGCTTCTTCGCCGCATCCCCCTCTCCAAAATTTAGAGCGAGTTGTTGAGGTCGGGGAGATATTTTCACGGTCTCGTGACCACCACATTCCTGAGATGCCACATTTTTCCCCGCCTCCTAGCGAGCATGTGCCTGATAAGATGCCACAACCTTCTCCAGCTCATACCGAGCAAGTTCATGATGAGATGCCACAGTCTTCTCAACAAGTACAGCCGATACATGAACAACGAGTGCCTCCTAAAGAAGGTGATGCACAAGAAGATGAGGACGTGCCTGAATGGGAACTTCGAAAGAAGCATCCAATCACCATAAGGTCAGTTTATGTTCCGATGAAAGTTGTCTCGTCGGTGTCCAAGTGGTATTCCCATGACCAATTCAAGCCTGTGAACTAAGTTAAAAAAGTCCCATCACGGGGTTCTAAGGAGGCCGTCACTAACAAACTCCACCAAATTGCAAAGCAGTATCCAATTATTGATGCCATCAAATGGTCAAAGGATTGCCCGAAAACGTATGAAAGAGGCAAGCCCTTTCTACCAAACCAGGACATCCAGCGCCTACCACTTGCAATGAGAAGGTTCCACGATTAGTACTTGCGTGTTCTCCCATCGAGCATAGACCTCATACAAGCATGCTTCCCCACCGGCACATTTAGAAGCCCAGCCAGGAAAATTGTCTTTGACTTCAATGACATGCAGACATGCTTTTACCTGGGAGCAATAGAGATGAATCTAATTCGCACGTGGTGCCTGTAAGTCCTTGTCATCCTGATATGATATGAATGTAATCTTTGAATTTTGTTGCAACTAACCCACGTCGTGATTTGTAGAATGTAAGTGCACATTGTCAAACAAATGTCAAGTGTGAAAGCCGGGTATATAGACCCTCAAGCTATAGCCCAAATAAATTTTAATTACCCTAAATAGTGGAAATTGGATGCCAAAGAGCTAGTTGCTGCAAAGACTCTTCGGGAGAAAGAGCATATCCGTACGACGAAGCTAAGGGAAGAGTCCCTTAAGGTTGCAGCATACATTGCTCTGGCTTTCAAAATTCTCCAACAACACTCTACTATATGGCTACCATACAACTTCGAGTAAGTTGAACTCTATACTTAAAGCTTCACCCGTAGTATAAAAACTTCGTACATGGTATAAAATACTAAACCAAAACTTGTTCTCTTGTAGTGAAAAGAAGAGAGAGAAATGAAAAGAGACCCATACAAGGATGACTAACTCTTAGAGCTCGTCGACGACCTTTGCAACTTCATATTGGACCAGATTGTACACGTCAAAGGTGCCTACCATGACCGAAAGTCTGACTTAGGTAGTAATCCTTAGTACCAACACCTTCGTGAGACTGAAAGGCTAGCTCTAGGATGTTGATAACAATATGTATGGAATTTGACATTGGTTTTACTTTGTGAATTATGTTTATTTAATGATGGATTGTATATATTTTTGTGAATTAGACTTGCAATTGTAGTTTATATAATACTCTTGTGCTTGTAGTTTAAGGGGTTCGGAACGCTGGTCGCGGGGCGTTCGGCAACGCGAACGCGGTTCAGAACGTTGGTCGCGGGGCGTTCGGCAACGCGAATGCGGTTCAGAACGTTGGTCGCGGGACGTTCAGCAACGCGAACGCTGGATGGAATACGCGGAAACAAACAGTGTTCTAGTCGAATTTGAATTATAAATTTAAATTTTTTTGGCGGGAAAACGTACTGTAAGGACGGTTCTAGACTGAACCGCCCCTACAAACAGATATTATAGGGGCGGCTGGCACTACAGCCGCCCCTACAAATTAATTTGTAGGGGCGACTGTAGTACCAGCCGCCTCTACAAATTAGTTTATAGGGGCGACTGGTAATACAGCCACCGCTACCAATCGATTTGTAGGAGCGATCTGAGAACCACCCCTATAAATACATAATTTGTAGAGACGGTTTGGTAGGGACGGCTGGCCAAACCGCCCCTAAAAACGTTTCTGTAGTAGTGGGTGGCATGGCTCAAAAACTACGAAAACTAATAACATGCATAGATCTAACAGGCGCACGAGAACATCATTGGCCATGGTCGGTGAGCTTACCGAAAAAATACAGTAGAACATATCGGGTGTTATATGGGATAAAAAGCTACTAGTTTTGTTCGCCTCACATGATCTACTAGAAATATTAAAATCTATAGGATTTATAATATAAATCTAGTAGAACAGTAATTATGAAGATATTTAGTGTGTGTTTAGTTCGTGAATTTTGGGAATTTGACTACTGTAGCACTTTCGTTTTTATTTGGCAATTAGTGTTCAATTATGGACTAATTAGGCTCAAAACGTTCGTCTCGTAATTTCCAACCAAACTGTGTAATTAGTTTTTTTCGTCTATATTTAATGCTCCATGCACGTATCGCAAGATTCAATGTGATGACTACTGTAGTACTTTTTAGGAAACTTTTTTGTGAACTAAACAAGCGCTTAATGACAAACCGTGGCATATTTGTGAAAAGTTTGTGCCGCGTAGGGCATATAGGCAAGGCCAAGGACCTGCCTATGTGGCGACAAGTCGAGGGTGAGATCGCGAGGTTGTCGTCCAAGAGTTCTTCGGCAAGCCGGTTGCCGAATCGCCTTCATACACACACGTGGATGATTGGTGACATGGTTGCCGCTCAGTCATTAGCTGGGACGGTACGGTGGCCTCCCGAAGATCGGGA
>NW_027096983.1:0-13468 GCF_019320115.1 Miscanthus floridulus
TCAACTAAATGCAAGTATACTTCCTTCTTCACCCTAGCTAGGTTCTTCGGCCACCAAGCCGTCCCTTACCCTTCACCCTTGCTTAGTACCTCGAAGCCTTTCCTTGTTATCTTCACCATCTCAAGCCATCAAGTCACACCTTGTGTTGAATCATACAATGAATTCCATACAACATCATCAATGATTGACATCCCACCATAATTAAGCCTTTGCATGAATTCCATTTGCATTGTTGTCTTGTGCTTGAACTGAATTGCTTATACAACAACACATCATTTTGGCTTCATTAAGCATCTATGAGATAACCAATTTCTAGTTTCACACTTAGAGAAAATGTTAGATCTTTAATCGTGTTGTCATTCAATCATCCAAAACCCACTAAAGGGCTAGATGCACTTTCATCTACTCCGTAAACTTGGGGATCTAAGGTTTTGCTTGCATACTTGAGATTGCGTTCTAGAGTTTTGAGTAAAATATTGCCAACATTTTGTTAGCATCTAGCATTCTAATTTCGTTTGTGACTAATCCTAGGAACATCTAAACTGTGGAATAATTAGGTTTTCTAGTGAGGTAACATAAATTGGGCGAATGACATACATGTCGCTTGTTTTTCAAGATGAAGCCTGACTTTTTTTTTTGCTTTTTACTATTATTATAAGTATAAGAAACAATTTTTAATTAACAACATATCTAGTGATAGTAGTTTTCAGAAGGTCGGTCTCTGCAATTTTCAGAAGTTCAATCTTTATGAAGTTCCCATGATCCTTGTGGCCTACAAAGATATCAGCAAGAGCATTGTCCCCATTGATTATATCATGTCTGTTTCATTCATTGCTTCTTTTATGGAGTTGTTGCCATCTATTGTGACATGTAGTTTACCATAAAAATCTATTGATTCATGTTAACCCATAGAGTCTTGACTCGCCTAACATGTTAACCCCGAGCATTTAGTAGATGAGGTCTACCAATCTTACAATAAGCTGATGGCAAAATATTTTTTGTGGATCATGATCTTGAACATGCAGAATATATCAAACTTCTTTTAAATGCTTTTGAATAATTGTCTTGGCTCTAAATCAATTATGTGCTCCTAGAGGATGATCAAGACAAATCCAACGAAAAAGACATATCCAATTATGACTGATATAGATTGAATCAAAGGCGTTCAGCAATATGCTAATTAGTGTGTAGATCCAAAATGTCATAAAAAACGAAGCTTCCTCTCCCTCTAACAAAGCAAAGGAATGATACGGTTTACAGTTACATGAGAGAACACTTTTCTCAAGATTAAATACTCGACCTGAATAATGTATCTTTATATTGGTATCCGGTACCTTTCAATTAATTTAGAGAACGAATCTACCAGCATGTTTATGTGAATGTAATAAGGGCAGCTCCAACAATTGACTCATGAGCCAGATCTAAACATTTTCTTCATATTTTAATAAGAGAGATAGAGAAAAACTAGCTCTTGATCAAGAGCTAGCCTCGTACATACATGTCAACATCATGTGAGGGTATCTTGTAGGTCTATCCATATTATATGCTATATGCTAAAAGTAAGCGAAATCAACATCCTAATCTAAATTAATACCTTGGGTACCAATACCAAGGTCAAGCATTTTAGTGTAAACAAAAGCACTGTAAGTAATTCCTAGCCTATGATCAAAAAGCAAAGAGCGAATTTGGAAATGATGGGCTAAACCCTAGCACCCCCAAGTGCAAGAGCCCCAAACTGATCTTGCCACAAATTCTATCCGATCAGTAAAGCCAGCTCCATAACTTGACTAGCTGCATGACCTCAAAATTGACAGTAGCCAACTTCAGAAGTGAGTGCCAGATCCAGGGGTACCTTGCTAGAGCCAGTCGGTGTTGATGCAGACGGGGCCCTGCAAGGAGGACGGCGGCTTGGAAACACCTGGAAGGAGCAGACGTCAACCGGGTCCTGGCGGTGATGAGGGGTGCGGTGTGGGGGTAAACCTACAAGACGAGGCAGTGGGGCTCAGATTTAGCCGGGTGAGACTACGGCGGCGTGGGATCCGGGGGGTTACCGTGCTGGAGGGAGTCACCGTCGATGGAGGCAGGGTTGAGGAGGGATGCGGAGAACACTGTCACCGAAGCCCGGCGAGAGTGCGGGGAAACCCTAGCCGCGCGGGGGTCAACCTACAAGACGACGAGCTGGGGCTCAGAGGCGGCCGTGTGAGAGGACGACGGCGTGTGATCCGGGGGTTACCTTGCTGGATGAAGGCGCCGCCGATGGAGGCAGGGTCGGGGAAGGAGGCGAAGGTCACTGTCACCGCAGGCCCGGCGAGGAGGATGGCGTAGAGAGCCGGCGCGGACGGATCCGGTGACCACCGACGTGGCCAGGATCCTACGCTGCTATTCTTGGCATGGAGGCGCCGGGCGCGACGTCGTGCACGTTGGCGCTGGCGCCGAGGCGGCGCGAGCGGCGTCGACGGCTGCTGCATGAGCGACGAGGTGGTGGTCGCCGTGTCACGTGCTCGTCGCGATCGAAGTCGGAGCTCGACATCGTCGCGGCGTCGGGCTGCGGTTGCTGCCTTCGCTCTCCGCGTCTCTCTCCGGAACGCGGTGGTGCAGTGCCAGTGCGCCGCCCTCCTCAGCGCTACAACAGGCTGCGGGCGCGGGCGCATGATGCCGTGCAGGCCATAGGACGTGGCCATGGCGACGGACCTGCGCGCCGGCGCCGAAGAAGGGGTCGGACTCCGCGGCGCCCACATAGTGCTCGATGGAATTCCACTGAGAGAAAGGTGGGTGGTAACATCACCACCTTCTAGATGCAAGGTCACCACAGCTGTTTGTGCGGCCTACCAATCAGTATCTCAAGAGAACCTGGCACTTCTAGAGTCTAGGCAATCAAACAAATGCACTTGCAGCATCTCAGCCATGCCAACCTCAGCCTGACTCTACTCGGCCTTGCGAGCCACCCTCATCTAGGGAAACAAACGCACCCTTATTCTAGCGATGGAGAAGCAGTCGACGCCTCCATGGGAGTCCGGTTCTCGCGATGGAGAACCAGTCTGATCGGTATATGACGTGGCATGTTTCAAATATACTAGAGGCAAAATAGCTAGGCTGTTGTCGAGTCCTATTTTTTTACCACTTTTCTATTTTACACAATGGCTAAAATAAGAAATTTGGCTATTAGTTTTACATGATCTGTTGGAGTTGCTCTTAATAAACACCAAACTCTGAGCCGGTGCCGGTCTCCATCTAGTGAATACTTTTCTCAAGATTAAATACTCTACATAGATAAGAGCATCTCTAAATACCGAATGAACTCTCTATTAGAGTTTTTTAGCAAAGGAAATAAAATGCCCCTCCAATAACTTCGTAAAACATCTCCTTAAAAATAAAAAATTGCTAAATTTTTGTCCAACTTGTAACTTTTCGAGCTTGATAGAAACTCCGTATGTACCCTTGTTCCGAGTTTTCCCCTAACTCCCGCCCCCTCGTGCCTTGTTCTGTTTTTTTTGTGCAAGTCATGGTGTTCCCAACTCCTACCACCGTTGTCCGGGCTCCTACCACCACCACCCAAGTCCCAAGGGACGTGCTTCTCCTAATCCTTTCCTTGTTGGACCATTGCGGACTCACCAGGACACCGCCTAGCCTTTGTCGGGCTGCCACTGGCCTCGCACCTCTGCCGTCGTCGCGTCTGCTGCTCTCAGCATGCCCCTGGACATGCCCAACCATAGGGACAACCCTACTCGCCATGGCTGGCTGTGCCAGGCTAGGGTTAGTGATTATTTTTTATTGGATGAACAACACATCAATTTGTAGAGCGACATTTTGATTTTATATCGCAACTTAAATTTCTTGTCTTATGGATATATTTTTTACATGTATTGATCAATCATTATGTCGTCTGTAATATAAATCATGGAGAATTCAAGTTTTGGACTGGCATGATGAATGGTGAGGATGATGACCTGTCTTTCGATGGGGCTGGCTACAGCCGGCCATGGCATGCCACGTGCGTGCCCATGAAGAAGAAGATGGATAGATAAGTAGGAGAAAATATAGGGTTCCATGTGAGAAGGGGGTAAGAAAAGAAAAAAAGCATGAAAGGCTCGGTTGTTTTAGAAATAGTTTATTGTTCCCAATGCAAAAATCATATAGGAACTTGGGAAAGAAAACATTTAGAGATCATATAGGAACTTAGGATAGAAAACATTTAGAGGTGGAGAAAAAAATAAGGGCAGTGCTCGGAAGAGTTTAAGAGCCGCCGCCGCTACCATCTTCGGTAGAGTACTGTAGCAACCAACTACCGTTAGAAGATTTGGGATGGCCCAAATAATAATTCCAAATAAATTTCAAACGCTCACTCATACATGCATGGTATGGTGGGGGACTTTAGTTCCACGTTGCTACTCTAGAAGGAGTTGATGCCAACTTAAAGGGCTGAATTAGCTCCATCTAATTGAAACTATTAGGGAGAGGAAAAGGAAGAAACACGTGCTCGCTCGCTCACCTCGCCGGGGCAGGCGATGGGAACGAGCGCGCGACATGCGCGTGGATGGTCTGGCGATTTCTCGCTTCGACCTTGCGAGTGTGTAGCTTCCTTTTGCTACTCTATATTTTTGCATGCATGAAGAAAATTGCGCTGGTCTGTTTTGGCAAGCAATTATTCTCGTATTAACGGCGATTGTTCTAATTGTTCTAGTCGACTAACGGCAGAACAATCACCATTAGTGCTGTGATTGCGCGGCTAATTACTTACCTTAGCTACGACGCGTGTATATATATTGGGACGAGACGTCGTCCTCAAAATAGAGAATTCATCTCTTCCCTTTGCCATTGTACTGCGCTGCCGCCATCTTTCCCATCCCGCCGCCGACATGACATCGGCGCCGGGAGAGCAGGTTTTCGAAGCCTACGTCTCCTCGTGTCCTTGCACGGGGTAGGGGGCATATCAGGTTTTTGGGAAGCACCGTCGTGACTGCTCGCTGGACGACTTCTTCCCTCTACGCCAGTGTTCGCCGATCTTCATCGACGGTCTGCTTTGTCATCTTTTGCGCTACTGCTAGCGCCGACAACCTCACTGTAAGAATGTCTATTATTTCTCTGTTGTTCGTTCTTATGTTTCTACTGCTACTAGCACTAGAGAGTTCGAATTTGCCTCGGGTCATAGTGCTAGTGTTAAATCACACATCTATGATACATGTTGTTGTTCTTTTGCTCATTGTCGAAATTAATTTACGCGTTACTAAATTGCCATTATTTCCAACAGCTACAGCCGCTGCTGTTTAGCTCAAGGGGATGGGGGCAAAGGTTGCTACTTATTTTGTCAACTTTGGTAAACTCATAGTTTAGCAAGTGAATTATACGAAACACCTGGAGATGCTCTAATGTATCTTTTATATCGGTGTCTGCTAACTTCCAACTGATTTATACTGTTAGAGTGCGCAGCGGAATTCGGCCCAGCTCGCTATAACCCATGAGTCGGTGCCCCTCGGGCCCAGGTCCACCGGAGCTCACAACATACCCAGGCCTTAGGCCTAACTTCAACCCAAAAGACTAGCCTGATAGGGGAAGACTGCTCCCACATTATATATTGTGCTCCCCCATCATCAATTACCGATTTAGGAGTGCGCAGCAGAATCTGGCCCAACTCGGTATAAACCCACGAGCTGGCGCCTCTTGGACCCAGGTCCACTGGAGCTCACAACATACCTAGATCTTAGACCTAACTCAACCCAAAAGACTAGCCTGATAGGTGAGTACTGTCATCGCCTTATATTGTGCTCCCTCACCATTAATTACTGATGTGGGACTAAACCTAACATATACAAAGTGCTTTCGATGCTGTTAGCAAATAAAGATAGAACCTGAGACACAAATTTTTACGTGAAAAACCTTATGGGAAAAAATCACGAGCATCAACCGTCGATTTTCATTATATAACGCAGGGAATATAACAAGATATATTTATAGAACGATTACATTGTAATCCAATACGGAAACAAATTTGTTAATTAACATAACCCGAACCGCGGACCCTCAAGACGTTCCAGCCCGTAAGTTGGAATTCCGATCATACTTCAACACATGAACTACGAATACATTTATGTGAATGTAGTAAAATATCAGTGGTTGGACAAACACAAAAAAAAATTTATACAGGAATGATCAGCAAAGAAGATCCTACCTGTAAAATGTCACACGTGCTAATAGCGTCATCGCTTATTGTAGGTGACGTGCACTTTTCGCACCACAACTCCACGAGTCAAAAGAGGCCGCTGTCTGAACTCACCTGTGGTTGGAGCCAAAACACGACCGGTTACAATGAACCTGCGTCAGAACAGGAGAAATCATGGGCGCATGGCCGCGGCTGCAGGCTGCTGCCGCCGCAGGTCTGAACAAGTGGATGACGGAAAGGGTGACGCAATGAGGCACGGGAACAATCTAGACAGTCATAAACAAACGGCTGGCGGGCACACCAAAACGTATATAAACAGCGACACCCCTGGGCTCTGGCAAAAGCACACAGCCAGAAACAAAGCAACGAAGCAGCAAGCAAGCTAGAGCAGAGAGCTAGCAAGTGACTGCAGTGTTGCATCTCATCTGCAGTGCAGCTGCAGCACGCCGGCGAGCGAGAGCGACCAGGCTGGCAAGATGGTGCAGCAAGCTTCGAAGGAGGTGATCCCGCTGATGACGCCGTACAAGATGGGCCAGTTCCAGCTCTCCCACCGGGTGGTCCTCGCGCCGCTGACGAGGTGCCGCTCCTACGGCAACGTGCCGCAGCCGCACGCCGCCGTGTACTACGCGCAGCGCGCCACCAAGGGTGGCCTGCTCATCGCGGAGGCCACGGGGGTGTCGCCCACCGCGCAGGGGTACCCGGAGACACCTGGCATCTGGACGCAGGAGCAGGTCGAGGCGTGGAAGCCCATCGTCGACGCCGTCCACCGGAAGGGTGGCATCTTCTTCTGCCAGATTTGGCATGTCGGCAGGGTCTCGACCAATGGTATGTTCCCATCTAGTACGAGCGTATCTTTGTCAGCTCTGATTATACTCTATTGTTTGATCAGGAGCTGGTTTTCTAGTTGGTTACTGATTTTCCTTCAACCCAATTCGCAGATTTTCAGCCCGAAGGGCAGGAGCCTATCTCGAGCACGGACAAGCAGATTTCTCCGGACGCCGAGTCCGGAATGGTGTATTCGAAGCCGCGCCGGTTGCGAACCGAGGAGATCCCCGGCATCGTCGATGATTTCAGGCGGGCTGCACGGAATGCAATTGAAGCCGGCTTCGATGGTGTTGAGATCCACGGTGCGCATGGATATCTCCTCGAGCAATTCATGAAGGACAGTTCTAATGACCGCACCGACGAGTACGGCGGCAGCCTGGAGAATCGGTGCCGCTTCGCCGTGGAGGTCATCGACGCCATTGTCCGCGAGGTGGGCGCGCACCGCGTGGGCATCAGGCTATCGCCGTTTGTTGACTTCGTGGATTGCGTGGATTCCGATCCTGTGGCGCTTGGCCACTACATGATCCAGCAGCTCAACAAGCACGAGGGTTTTCTCTACTGCCACATGGTGGAACCTCGAATGGCGATCGTCGACGGCCGCAGGCAGATCCCTCACAGGCTCTCGCCGTTCCGAAAGGCGTTTAACGGCACATTTATCGCTGCTGGCGGATACGATCGGGAGGAAGGCAACAAGGTAGTGGCAGAAGGCTATGCTGACCTTGTTGCATATGGAAGACTCTTCTTGGCTAACCCGGACCTTCCTAAGAGGTTCGAGTTGAATGCGCCACTGAACAAGTATGACCGCGCGCTCTACCTTCTACACGCAAGATCCTGTTGTTGGCTACACGGATTACCCTTTCCTTAAAGACGGCAGCGATACTGATGAGTCAAGTTCTCAAGCTTAATCATGCAGATAATCAAAATGATCACAACTAATAATGTGGATGGTTCATCAAGTATGAGTTCATCATTATTTCCACCATTCTCTATTGACATTGTGGGAGAGTCATTTATATCATGTTGTTTCATTCTGTACTATTGTGAGGTGAAATAAATGTGCTTGCTGGAATTATTAGAAAAAATATCTACTATTTTCTAGATCGTCTGGTTTGGAGACTTGTTCAAGAAGAATTTTTGTCATCTGTGCCTTTTCGTAATTCTCTTATGTGGAAGACTACAATGGAATCCTCTTGTAGTGTTTCATTGTACCGTGTGAGCATATAGCTTTTTGTGAGCTTACAAAGCGTTTCTTTAGTCTTCTTCTGTAAATTATGACCCTGTTCACTTGAGCTACTTTTTAGCCATAGAACAATATTTTTCTCTTACAATATTTCAGCATCAGCATCAGTATAAGCCAAATTTCAGCGTAAGCGAACAGGACCAATGTTAGTCTAAATCCTTATGCGGCAACTCATTGAATCCTCATTGGCTCTATATTCTTTCGGTTATAAAAATATTCGGTCAAAACTAGATTTTGTAAGGCTCTGTTTGGATTACAGGATCTTCAAAGGAATTCTAAAGGAATTTTTGTCACCTGTGCCTTTTCGTAATTTCCTTCTTTGGAAGACTACAATGGAATCCTCTTGTAGCGTTTCATTGTACCGTGTGAGCATATAGCTTTTTGTGAGCTTATAAAGCATTTCTTTAGTCTTCTTCTATAAATTTTGACCCTGTTCACTTGAGCTACTTTTTAACCATAAAACAGTGTTTCCTCTCACAACATTTCAGCATCAGCATCAGCATAAGTGAACAGGACCAATGTTAGTCTAAATCCTTATGCGGCAACTCATTGAATCCTCATTGACTCTATATTCTTCCGGTTATAAAAATATTCAATCAAAACTAGATTTTGTAAGGCTTTGTTTGTATTACAGGATCTTCAAAGGAATTCTAAAGGAATCAGATTCATGTAGTTTCAAACACTAAAGTAGCGTTTGGAGTGGAGGATTTGTGAATTCCTTTCTAGAGCGAACGGTTTTATGCTTGTACGTTTTGAAGGAATGAGAGAATCCACCGCCACCTCTTGGTTTCAATTTCTTCACGAAGTTTGAGAGACTCATGATTACTAATGTTATTGGTGCATGCTTTCATGGAAGCAACCGCCAAGCACAAATTGATTAACACTCAAAAACTAGAGTCCATGGTTTCAACAAAGCACTAGCATTAGTACCCGACCAGGATATTTTGATTTATTAACTAATATATGCTGCTTTGTGAAAGAAAAAAATTCTTTATGTAGTTCTTGTTTAGTCCAAGCAATTATGTTTATCACTAATCCTTAAATTTCCGTGGTGCTCATATTCCTTTGCCGCAAACACCAAATCTTCCAAAATTGCAGTGTTTTAGGTTCCCTTGTTATACACACCTATTCCTTTTTCTATTCTTGTATTTTTTTCTATTCCTCTACTCCGTAAACTTGGGGATCTAAGGTTTTGCTTGCATACTTGAGATTGCGTTCTTGAGTTTTGAGTAAAAGATTGCCAACATTTTGTTAGCATCTAGCATTCTAATTTCGTTTGTGACTAATCCTAGGAACATATAAACTGTGGAATAATTAGGTTTTCTAGTGAGGTAACCTAAATTGGGCGAATGACATACATGTAGCTTGTTTTTCAAGATGAAGCCTGACTTTTTTTTTTGCTTTTTAGTATTATAAGTATAAGAAACAATTTTTAATTAACAACATATCTAGTGACAGTAGTTTTCAGAAGGTCAGTCTCTACAATTTTCAGAAGTTCAATCTTTATGAAGTTCCCATGATCTTTGTGGCCTACAAAGATATCAGCAAGATCATTGTCCCCGTTGATTATATCATGTCTGCTTCATTCATTGCTTCTTTTATGGAGTTGTTGCCATCTATTGTGACATGTAGCATACCATAAAAATCTATTGATTCATGTTAACCCTTAGAGTCTTGACTCGCCTAACATATGAACACCCCGAACACTTAATGCACAACTTGAAAAGTGCCCTAGGGTCGTTGAAGTTCCTCGGTGTAGCATGTGTAGATATTTAGGCAAATTTGAGTATAATTTAATCCAAAAACTTAGTAAAATATTTTTGACAAGCATGTGCAGGATCTATCCGTTGACGTTATATTGATCATATAAAAAGAAATAAAACAATTGGAGTTGTAGCAACATACCCTAGGATAGGACCAAGGCCGCGACTTCGTTCCCACTAGGCAACATAGGGAGCTTACTGATATCGTAGACCACAGTCGATGCAAGACGAGGTACACAATATAGTCCTACGAGCAACCATAAGAAAGTAGTCGTACATGTACTACTAAAGTAGATGTTCTCCTTCGTCGTGGATTGAATTGCCAGGAACAGGAGTGTGCTATACGCCGGGAACAAGGAGAGAGCACAAAATTGTTGAACAAGAAGTCCTTCACCTCTTTAATCAAATTAAGGCTGATTCCAAAGATCAGTACATCACCGACATACGAAAACAAGACCACACCTTCACCCCTACCATAGAAATAGTACACGCATCTGCCAGCCTCATTCACAACAAAAACTAGCATATGTCAAAGTTTTGTCAAACTTCTCATGCCATTGCTTAGGTGCTTATTTCAGACCATACAAAGACTCAACTCTTCTCCTGTGAGTGTCTTTGTCCTAGCCTTCTCTTCAACATCAAGAGAACCATTAAGGTCAGCAACTCTTGTCGCTTGTGTGTTTGGAGTAGTGAAAATTCCCTCCATGATTGTGGTAACTTCACGATGATACCACCAGCCAGAAACTTGTCAGGCAACACACACGGGGAATGTTGTTCTTTTGCCATTTCCTTATCTCATGTGTCTGTTCTACTATAGAACGGTCATCGGTCATCTTGTAGTCATATAGCACTCACTCCTAGCATTAGGAAACGCCAAATTTTGTCTCAATCACTTCCCACATTTCTTTGGCAAAAGATAACATGTAGATGTCCACAATGTTTTCACCTAAAACATTTATTATGACATCTCGAAACAGGTTTTCGGCAACCTTGAAAACTTGCTCTTGTTCAGGAGTAAACTGTTTGGCCTTTCCTTATACAATATAAAATATGTTCATAGTTGTCAACCACAAGACCATATTAGCACACCACCATTTGTAATTCATATAATCAAATACATTTGGCTTCGAAGCAACATCAAAACCAGTAACCAAAATGTACCTATTATAGGGTTTTTGGATCGTTAGATGTTTAGGAAAATTCGGGCATAATTAAATCCAAAAATTAGCAAAAAGTTTGTGAAGTATATACATGTGTGATCTACCCATTGACATCATATTGATCATACAAATAAGAAAGAAATCATTGGAGTTGTAGCCCACTAGGTGACATAGTGAGCTTGCTGAGATGTTGTGAACCACCATCGATGCAGACCGAGGCACACAATTCAGTCCCGCGAATGGCCACTCGGAAGCAGATCTACTTGTATTGAAGTAGCTGAAGTAGTTGTTCTCTTTCATTGCATACTTGATCATACATAACATTTAATCTAGGTCTTAGGATTTATTGACTTTAGTCGAATAAAATTAGAGCATGGCCAATTAAGATCTAACAGCATGCATGGTGACCGTGTAGACTTGTTGGTGTTAGTAGTAGTTATCGCCATCGTGGGGAGGTAAGCACTGGTGTAAAATTCTCTGCCTTGCTGTCTTGATCAGCAGGTGCAGGGGGTGCTTCTTTCATTGTAGTCACCCATAACTACCTGGAACCTTTGGCGGGTCAGAGCTTGGACCACCCCACCATCCCAATTTTATTCAACTAAATTGTTGATATGTTGGCAATTCTAGTTCCTCCATTATTAATATTTGTAAAGGGTGTGTGGGTGTCAAGATAAATGCATGGTGATGTTGGAGACTTCTTTCCCACACACAAAATGTCTTAGGCATGGTGGTCCACTTTTTTTCAATTTTATACAACCTAATTGCTAATCTATTGGCAATTTGAATTGCTGGAGCAAAAGAGAATATTACCAGTTTGTGGGTGGGAGTGGTTCCGCATTTAGTAGATGAGGTCTACCAATCTTACAATAAGCTGATGGCAAAATATTTTTTGTGGATCATGATCTTGAACATGCAGAATATATCAAACTTCTTTTAAATGCTTTTGAATAATTGTCTTGGCTCTAAATCAATTATGTGCTCCTAGAGGATGATCGAGGCAAATCCAACGAAAAAGACATCCAATTACGACCGATATAGATGGAATCAAAGTCGTTCAACAATATGCTAATTAGTGTGTAGATCCAAAATGTCATAAAAACGAAGCTTCCTCTCGCTCTAACAAAGCAAAGGAATGATACGGTTTACGGTTGCATGAGAGAACACTTTTCTCAAGATTAAATACTCGAACTAAATAATGTATCTTTATATGGGTGTCCGGTACCTTTCAATTAATTTAGAGAACGAATCTACCAGTATGTTTATGTGAATGTAATAAGGGCAGCTCCAACAATTGACTCATGAGCTAGATCTAAACATTTTCTTCATATTTTAATAAGAGAGATAGAGAAAAATTAGCTCTTGATCAAGAGCTAGCCTCGTACATACATGTCAACATCATGTGAGGGTATCTTGTAGGGCTATCCATATTATATGCTATATGCTAAAAGTAAGCGGAGTCAACATCCTAATCTGAATTAATACATTGGGTACCAATACCAAGGTCAAGCATTTCAGTGTAAACAAAAGCTCTGTAATTAATTCCTAGCCTATGATAAAAAAGCAAATAGCGAATTTGGAAATGATGGGCTAAACCCTAGCACCCCCAAGTGCAAGAGCCCCAAACTGATCTTGCCACAAAGCCTATCCGATCAGTAAAGCCAGCTCTATAAAAGACCAGCTGCATGACCTCAAAATTGACAGTAGCTAGCTCCAGAAGTGAGTGCCAGATCGGGGGTACCTTGCTGGAGCCAGTCGGTGTCGATGTAGACGGGGCCCTGCAAGGAGGACGATGGCTCAGAAACACCTCGAAGGAGCAGACGTCGACCGGGTCCTGGCGGTGATGAGGTGTGCGGCGCGGGGGTAAACCTACAAGACGAGGCAGTGGGGCTCAGATCCGGCCGGGTGAGGCTGCGGCGGCGTGGGATCCGGGGGGTTACCGTGCTGGAGGGAGTCACCGTCGATGGAGGCGGGGTCGGGGAGGGAGGCGGAGAGCACTGTCACCGAGGCCCGACAAGAGTGCGGGGAAACCCAAGCCACACGGGGTCAACCTACAAGACAACGAGCTGGGCTCAGAGGCGGCCGGGTGAGAGGACGGCGGTGTGGGATCCGGGGGTTACCTTGCTGGACGAAGGCGCCGTCGATGGAGGCGGGGTCGGGGAAGGAGGCGGAGGTCACTGTCACCATAGGCCCGGCGAGGAGGACGGCGTAGAGAGGTGGGCACGGACGGATCCGGTGGCCACCGACGCGGCCAGGAGACACGGCATCGATGACCGCCGAGAATCGGGCGCTGAGACGCGGACGAGCGCCGAGAGTGCGGGGAAAC